>NW_025117976.1:0-1030 GCF_004010195.1 Chiloscyllium plagiosum
GTCATGTCTTTTTGTGGCTAGTTGATGTTCATGTATCCTGATGACTTGGATTCCATATACCACCCCCGAGAAAAAGAACAGGAAATGACATCACAGTAGGAAATGATGTCTCCACAAGAAATGACATCACCAACCCAAGCAAACCCAAACATATAAATAGAAAGTGCACCATTAGAGCTTCATCTGGAGGCTCACTGAAGTTGTTATCTAGCATGGTGATGAACTGTCTGAAAATGAAACCTCCAGCTCAACGAGCAAACCTGCATCCAGAGCCAATATATTTATATGGAGAGTCTCGTTGGGTTTGTGGTCAATGGTATCCCTCAGGATGTTGATAATGGGATCTTCAGTGATGGTTACACAGCTGTATGTCAAGGGAGAATGGTTAAATTATCAGTTATTGGAAATAGTCATTGCCTGGCATTTCTTTGGCACAAATGTTACTTGCCACTTGTAAGTCCAAGCCTGGATATTGTCCAGGTCTTGTTACATTCGAACATGAACTGCTTCAGTATCTGAGAAGTTGCAAATGGTGCTGAACTTTGTGCAATTGTGAATGGATCCCTCTTCTCACTTTATGATGGAAGGAAGGTCATTGTTGAAGCAGCTGAAGATGTTATGGTCAAGGACACTAACCGGAGGAACCCCTGCAGACATATCTGAAACTGAGATGACTCACCTCCAACAACCACAACCCTCGTCCTCTGTGCAAGATATGACTCTAACCAGCAGAGAGTTTGCCTCCAACTCCCATTGACTCCAGTTTGGTGAGGGCTCCTTGATGCCATACTTGCTCAAATGCAGCCTTGCTGTCAAGGGTAGTGATTAATCCATTTCTGATTACCCGTGGCATAAAGGGATAGTGTGGGTAAAAGACATTGAAGGGGAGGTGAAGGCTTAATGTGGTATCTGGTTAATGGGGATCAGGATTCCATTCCTGGCAGACAGTGGAATTTGAATTCAATAAAAATCTGGAATTAAGGGTCTAATGAGCATGCATCCACTGTTGATGTTGGAAAGCCCATCTGGT
>NW_025117977.1:0-1030 GCF_004010195.1 Chiloscyllium plagiosum
AGTTCTCAGTGTTGGTCATCTGGCAAACTTCATCTTCATAAAAGCTTTGTAAAAGTCACAGTCATTTATGTGTATTTGGGCCATCAACTCATCCGTCTTGTTAGGAATACTGAACGCATTTAGCTAAAGCGCCTTAGACTTTAATACTTTATGATCATTCCTCTCTCTGGTTCTAAATTCTGTTTCACATATATTTTCTGTCCCTTCTTAACATATCTTAATTCACCTCTTCACTGTACTGAACCTCTGTTGTCTCATTTCTTTTTTGATTTTTTAAACTTCCATTCAAATGAACTCTCCCCCAACTAATTATTTTAAAGCCCTTAGCTATAAGACTCAGTAGGACACTGGTCCCAGTGCAGATCAAATGATGTCACTTCCAGCAGAACACTCAGCAGCAACACCTCACTTGTTCAGCTACTTCTGTTCTGTTTAATTAATTAATGAGGAAATTAATGATTTCAAAAGGAATTTCTAAATTGTAGCTCCAATTCTGTCTCCTGTTTTAAACCACTTGGTCAATCAAAGGACACGCAGAAGAAATACTCACCTATTTTCCTGTGGTGTCACACTTCAGTGCTGACGGGTAGAAATGGGTTGACCAGACTCTCTGCCACTGGTTTTAATCTCCCACCGATGGCCTTCTTACAAAGGTCCGTTCTCCCAGTCTGCTTCACAGTGATGATTGTTGCACAGCCTTCCCAGTCTCAAATGCAACTAATGGCAAAAAGGCTGGTCATCTTTTAGTGCTTTCCTTGAATGGGTCTATTTCCAACATGGTAAGCTCAAAGGGATGATAATATTGAATATACTTGATGTTGCTGTCTGGTGTCTTTGGTGTGTTATTTGAAGTGCTGCTTATCTTGTGGATCATGGTAATTTGTAGATCTGTGCAGACTAGTACATTTTTAACAGAGGGTCCTGCTGTACCAATGATGCAGTATCTTTCAGGTGTCTACCTTGAGGCGTTGTATTTGCAGGTAGTTCTCCTATAACATGGCAGTTCTGTTCCCACGTGACACCGTGTTAT
>NW_025117978.1:0-1030 GCF_004010195.1 Chiloscyllium plagiosum
TGCTCGTTTCAGAAAACAGTGTTCAGTCAGGGAAAATCTTTTTCCATTTCCAAACTCTCTCAGCCTAATTGTCATGCTCAGTTAGAATTCACGACAAACAACTAAACCCGATCTGCATACCAAAAGACAAGGAACGTTTTTTTTTCATGATTCATTTTTCGTTCCAAAGCCTTAATTTGCATGAACGTTGCAGAATTGTTGCTTCCTGAATCAAGTCAGCAGCACTGACATTCGACGGTATGGTTCGCTCCCGCCGTATTGTCCCTGGTCTTGAACCAGCTCACTAGATACTGTCCTGACATTGAAGTGGGAATTGTTGAACTGAGGGGAGTGAGATTCATTGACAGCGGGGGACTGAGATATACGACTGAGGGAAATGGGATGTACTAAATTAGGCAGTGTTGGATATTGTAAATGAGGGAAATGAGATCTAATATTAAAGTGCCAGTAGGATACAGTAACTGAAAGGGAGTGAGATGTATCAATTTAGGGGAGTGGAATGGAGTCAGTAAGGAGCATCTGAGATAAAGACTGATGATGGTGTGAATTAGTGCATGATAACGACTAGCATGCAGTGACTCAGGGGAGTGGGAAATTATGATTGAGGGAGAGTGATATGTAGTGATGGATTGAAATTGAATGTCCTGATTTTAGAGTGTCTGAGGTACAGACTCAGGGCAGTAGGATGCAATTACGGATTGGGGATTGGAATACAGTGACTGAGGTGAGTGGGATATCGTGTATGAAAAGAATGGGGTGTAATTCCCAATGTGGTGTAGGATGTAGATACTGAGGAAGTGGAATGCAGTGACTGAAGGAATTGGGCTGTAATGACTGGAATGTAGTAGCATGTCGTGACAGAGGGAAGTAGGGTGAGGTGATTTAAAGGGATAAGGATGTAGAGACTGAGGAGTAGTGGACTGCCGTGACGGAGGGGTCCCTGCCGATATTACTAGTCAATTGTGTGCCCTGTATGAAGCCTGTAGCTTTGTTCTGACTTTTGGAACTTCAGAAATCGGATTCCACGATC
>NW_025117979.1:0-1030 GCF_004010195.1 Chiloscyllium plagiosum
GAGCTAGAGAGTGAGCGAGAGAGTGAATGAGAGCGTAAATGAGAGCATGAGCGAGAGAGTGAGCTATAGAGTGAGCAAGAGCATGAATGAGGGCGTGAATGAGAGTGTGAGCGAGTGAGCAAGAGAGTAAGCGAGAGAGTGAATGAGTGTGAGCAAGAGAGTGAGTGAGAGAGTGAGTGAGTGAACGAGAGAGTGAATGAGAATGTGAGCAAGAGAGTGAACGAGAGAGTGAATGAGAGTGTGAATGAGAGTGTGAATGAGAGAGTGAGCGAGAGAGTGAGCGAGAGAGTGAGCGAGAGAGTGAATGAGAGAGTGAATGAGAGAGTGAGCGAGAGTGAATGAGAGTGAATGAGAGTGTGAGCGAGAGAGTGAATGAGAGTGTGAATGAGAGTGTGAGCGAGAGAGTGAATGTGAGTGAATGAGAGAGTGAGCTAGAGAGTGAGCGAGAGAGTGAATGAGAGAGTGAATGAGAGAGTGAATGAGAGTGTGAGCGAGAGAGTGAACGAGAGTGTGAATGAGAGTGTGAGCGAGAGAGTGAATGAGAGTGAATGAGAGAGTGAGCTAGAGAGTGAGCGAGAGAGTGAATGAGAGTGAATGAGAGTGTGAATGAGAGTGAGCGAGAGAGTGAACGAGAGAGTGAACGAGAGTGTGAATGAGAGTGTGAGCGAGAGAGTGAACGAGAGAGTGAGCGAGAGAGTGAGCGAGAGAGTGAATGAGAGAGTGAATGAGAGAGTGAGCAAGAGTTAATGAGAGTGTGAATGAGAGTGTGAGCGAGAGAGTGAACGAGAGAGTGAATGAGAGTGTGAATGAGAGTGTGAATGAGAGAGTGAATAAGAGAGTGAGCGAGAGAGTGAATGAGAGCGTGAGCGAGAGTGAGCGAGAGAGTGAGTGAGAGAGTGAGCGAGAGAGTGAATGAGAGAGTGAGCTAGAGAGTGAGCGAGAGAGTGAATGAGAGTGTGAGTGAGAGAGTGAGCGAGAGCGTGAGCTAGAGGGTGAATGAGAATGTGAGCGAGAGAGTGAATGAGAGTGT
>NW_025117980.1:0-1030 GCF_004010195.1 Chiloscyllium plagiosum
TTGCCATCAACTACTACCCTCTGTCTTCTTCCCGTCAGCCAACTCCTAATCCAAACCTCCAACTCACCCTCAATGCCATACCTCCGTATTTTTTGCACGAGTCTACCATGGGGAACCTTATCAAACGCCTTACTAAAATCCATATACACCACATCTACTGCTTTCCCCTCGTCCACCTCCTTAGTCACCTTCTCAAAGAATTCAATAAGGTTTGTGAGGCACGACCTGCCCTTCACAAAACCATGCTGACTATCCTTGATCACATTATTCCTATCCAGATGTTCATAAATCCTATATGCACAGGCATTCGAGGAAGAGGAATTATAAGTGTTGCCAAAGAAGACATGTACTTTGCCAGGGATGCTATAAGACTTCTTGAGTATTATTGAGGAAGCTTTCCACCTAGAAAGCTTTGCTTATTATGCTTTGCAGATAGTTGGATTCCCTCCTCGGGCGACTGTGTGGAGATTGCACATTCCCTCCGTGTCTGCTGGAGTTTACTCTGAGTGCTCCAGTTCCTTCCACAATCCAAAGATGTGGTGGTCAAGTGATTTGGCCATGCTAAATTGTCCATTGTGTTAGATGCGTTAGTCAGGTGTAATTATTGGGTATGGGAATGAGTCCTGGCGGGTTACACTTTGGACGGTCGGTGTGGACTTGTTGGACCTAAAGTCCTGTTTCCATGCTGTCGGGAATCTAATCTAATAACTGTGTACTGGTTCTCTTGCGAAAATTATTTTGCCAGAATGTTGTTGCAATGTCTGCTTCAGAAACAGTGGCTAAACAGCATTGAGATCCTGGAATCGTTGCCTTTTGTTGAAGTAAACAAAAGCAGCATATATGGGTGGATTCATTCTCACCTGCAAACAGGTTTTTAATTTTCCCGTCACTTTAAGTTGGGGTGGGATTTGGAAAGAGATTGAAGCTCATAGACACAGATCTGCCCCTTTTGCTGAAAAAACACTGGCGTACTCTGTCTGCTGCTCCAGAATTTTTTGTTTTTTTTCTTTTTCCTTTCTTCATGACTGAA
>NW_025117981.1:0-1030 GCF_004010195.1 Chiloscyllium plagiosum
GTGTCCATGCTTTAACAATGCCATGTGTCCATGCTTTCACAATGCCGTGTGTCCATGCTTTAACAATGCCATGTGTCCATGCTTTAACAATGCTGTGTGTCCATGCTTCAATAATGACGCGTCTCCATGCTTTAACAATGCCATGTGTTCATGCTTTAACAATTCTGTGTGTCCATGCTTTAACAATGCTGTGTGTCCATGCTTTAACAATGCCATGTGTCCATGCTTTAACAATGCTGTGTGTCCATGCTTCAATAATGCCGCGTCTCCATGCTTTAACAATGCCATGTGCCCATGCATTAACAATGTTATGTGTCCCTGCTTTAACACTGCTGTATCTCCATGCTTTAAGAATGCCATGTGTCCATGCTTTAACAATGCCATGTGTCCATGTTTTAACAATGCTGTGTGTCCATGCTTTAACAATGCCATGTGTCCATGCTTTAACAATGCCATGTGTCCATGCTTTAACAATGCTGAGTGTCCATGCTTCAATAATGCCGCGTCTCCATGCTTTAACAATGCCATGTGTCCATGCTTTAACAATGCTGTGTGTCCATGCTTTAACAATGCTGTGTGTCCATGCTTTAACAAAGCTGTATCTCCATGCTTTAATAATTCCACGTGTCCACGCATTAACATTGCCCGTCTCTATGCTTTAACAATGCTGTGTCTACCAGGTTATAACAGTTCTGCGTGTCCATGCTTAAACAATACCGTCTCTCCTTTGTTTTAACAATGCCATGTGTCCATGCTTTAACAATGCTATGTGTCCATGCTTTAACAATGTCATGTGTCCATGCTATAACAGTGCCATGTGTCCATGCTTTAACCGTGCCGTGCGTCCATTCTTTGAAAATGCCGTGTCTCCATGCTTTAACAATGCCGAGTTTCCATGCTTTAACAATGCCGTGTGGCCATGCTTTAAACAATGGCGTGTCTCCAAGCTTTAACAATGCCGTGTCTCTATGCTTTAACAATGCCGTGTCTCTATGCATTAACAATGCCTTGTGTCCATGCTTTAACAAAG
>NW_025117982.1:0-1030 GCF_004010195.1 Chiloscyllium plagiosum
CCAGAGACAGCACGGGGTTAGATACAGGGTAAAGCTTCCTCTACACTGTCCCCCCATCCCAGAGACAGCACAGGGTTAGATACAGGGTAAAGCTTCCTCTATACTGTCCTCCCATCCCAGAGACAGCACAGGGTTAGATACAGGGTAAAGCTCACTCTACACTGTCCCCATCCCAGAGACAGGGAGACACAGGGTTAGAGACAGGGAGACACAGGGTTAGATACAGGGTAAAGCTAACTCTACACTGTCCCCCCATCCCAGAGACAGCACGGGATTAGATACAGGGTAAAGCTCACTCTACACTGTCCCCCCATCCCAGAGACAGCACGGGGTTAGATACAGGGTAAAGCTCACTCTACACTGTCCCCCCATCCCAGAGACAGCACGGGGTTAGATAAAGGTAAAGCTACCTCTACACTGTCCCCCCATCAAACACTCCCAGGACAGGGACAGCACGGGGTGAGATATACGGTAAAGCTCCCTCTGCACTGTTCCCCCATCAAATATTCCCAGGGACAAGGACAGCACGGTGTCAGATACAGAGTAAAGCTCCCTCTACACTGTCTCCCCATCAAACACTCCCAGGGACAGGGACAGCACGGGGTTAGATACAGAGTAAAGCTCCCTCTACACTGTCTCCCCATCAAACACTCCCAGGGACAGCACGGTGTTAGATACAGAGTAAAGCTCCCTCTACACTGTCTCCCCATCACAGGGACAGGGACAGCACAGGGTGAGATACAGAGTAAAGCTCCCTCAACACTGTTCCCCCATCAAACACTCCCAGGGACAAGGACAGCACGGTGTTGATACAGAGTAAAGGTCACTCTACGCTGTTCCACCATCAAACACTCCCAGGGAAAGGGAATATGGATGAACAGGTACCTGTTGTTTGAGGATTTCATCAAAATCCTGAATTATTATGTTCTGACGATTCACGTTCCAAAGCAAACTGGCCATCTGTTAAAACAATCATTGACCATAAAAATTAAATTACTATCTGTACACTGACTGGTGTCTCTCAGTCCCC
>NW_025117983.1:0-1030 GCF_004010195.1 Chiloscyllium plagiosum
GTAATTTTATAACCACTTGATTCTTGACTCCTGCTGTAATTGTATAACCGCTGAATCCTGAACCCTAATGTAAATTTATACCCACTGAATCCAGATTCCTGATGTACTTTTATAACCACTGGATCCTGAATCCTCATGTAGTTATATATCCAGTGAATCCAGATTCCTGATGTAATTTTATAACCACTTGAATCCTGACTCCTGATGTAATTGTATAACCACTGAATCCTGACACCTGATGTCATTTCATTATCACTGAATCCTGACTCCTGATGTAATTATATAACTGCTGAATCCAGACTCCTGATGTAATTTTATAAGCACTTGAATCCTGACTCCTGATGTAATTGTATAACCACTGAATCCTGACACCTGATGTCATTTCATTATCACTGAATCCTGACTCCTGATGTAATTATATAACTGCTGAATCCTGACACCTGATGTAATTTTATAACTGCTGAATCCAGATTCCTGATGGAATTGTGTAACCACAGAATCCTGACTCCTGATGTAATTATATAACCACTGAATCCAGACTCCTGATGTAATTTTATAACCACTGAATCCTGACTCCTCAAGTAATTATAGATCAACTGATTCCTGATTCCTGATGTAATTTTACAACCGCTGAATCCTGATTCCTGATGTAATTTTATAATCACTTCAATCCTGATTCCAGATGTCATTTTGGAACCACTAAATCCCGACTCCTGATGAAATTTCATAACCACTAAATCCTCACTCCTGATGTATTTTCATGACCACTTGAATCCACACTCCTGATGTAATTTTATAACCGCTGAATCCACACTCCTGATGTAATTTTATTACCGCTGAATCCTGATTCCTGATGTAATTTTATACCCACTGAATCCAGATTCCTGATGTAATTTTATAACCACTGAATCCTGAATTCTGATGTATTATTATATCCACCGAATCAAGATTCATTATGTAATTTTAAAACCACTTGAATGCTGACTCCTGATGTAACTTTGTAAACACCGAATCGCTGACTCCTCATGTA
>NW_025117984.1:0-1030 GCF_004010195.1 Chiloscyllium plagiosum
AGAATTTTAAATAAAAAGCGTGGCTAAGGTAGACGTTGGTCCTTTAGAGGATGAGAAGGGTCATTTAGTTATGGGATGGGATGAAATGGCCGAGGCATTGAAGATGTATTTTGTATCAGTCTACACAGTGGAGGGCGGTAATAACATGCCAGTGATTGGCAAAGAGACGAAGGTAGGTGAGGACATGGAAACAAATATTATTACAGAAACGCTAGTGTCGGGCAAGCTCATGGAGCTAAGGATCGACAAGTCTCCTGGCCCTACTGGAATGCATCCCAGGGTGGTAAAAGAGAAAGCGGGGGATAAAACTGGTGCACTGGCGGTAATTTTCCAAATTTGCTGGACTATTGGGCAGTTCCAGCAGATTGTAAAACAGTAAATGTGGCGCCACTGTTTGTAAAGGAAGGCACACAAAAGATGGGGAGTTATGGATAAGTTAGCTAACGTCTGTAGTGGGGAAAATGCTTGAGTCTTTTATCAAGGAAGGCATCATGACATAAATTGGACAGATGCAGCATGGGCTCATGTAGGGCAGGAAATGCTGTTACAAATCTTTTAGTATTCCATGAAGACATTATGAGCATGGTGGACAACGGGGACCCAGTGGATGTGGTGTACCTTGATTTCCAAAAGAAAAAACCTTCAACAAGGTGCCGCATAAGAGGCTGATGCAAACTGTAAGGATGCATGGTGTCCGGGGTAGAATATTAGCACGGATCGAGGATTGGTTGAATTGTCTAACAATAGTCAAAGAATGGGGATAAACGAGTGCTATTCCGGCTGACAATCAGTGACTTGTGATGTGCTCAGGGATTGGTGTTGGGACTGCAATTATTTACAATTTATTTTGATGATTTGGAGTTGGGGACCACGTGTAGCATGTCAACGTTTACAGATGATAGTAAGATGAATGGCAGAGCAAAGTGTGCAGAGGTCTGTGAAACTTTGTAGAGGAATATGGATATATTGAGTGAGTGCGAAAAGTTCTGGCAGATGAAATACAATGTTAGTAAATGGGAAGGCATATGTT
>NW_025117985.1:0-1030 GCF_004010195.1 Chiloscyllium plagiosum
ATAAAGAATCGTTGACTAAATTAAATTTAATAGCAATTAGCCACAATCTCTCCACTGGGGGTCAGAGGAAGATGTTCATGGTTGGGGGACATCAATCCTTTCAGTCCCGGGACATCTCTACAGGAGATCCTCAGGGTAGCGTCCTTGACACAATCATCTTCAGCTGCATCAGCAATGTCCTTCCCCATCATTACAATCGAAATGGGGATGATCACTGAAGATCACACAATGTTCAGAACATTTTCCCCCCTCAGCTCCTGAAGCAGTCTGTGTCCATGTGCAGCAAGACCCGGACAGCTATCCAGTTTGTGCCATTAAAGTATCGGTAACATTCCCGTAACAGCACGGCCAGACACTACACATTTCCACAGTTAAAAGACGAGCATTTCAAGTGGGTTACACACGAATATGAGTTAGCATTCAGCCCATCGAAACTACTGAACGGGAAGAGTCGCAGTACATTCAATACTCAAGTCTGTTACATAGGAAGAGGAGAGGTCTGGTCAGCACATCGAACTGTTAAAGCAGGAACAGGTGGAGCCCAAATAGTCTCTCGAAACTGTTAGACGTGACCAGGAAGAGGCCATTCAGTCTCGCAAAGGCTTATACAGGAACAGGAGGATATCACTGATGGTCCAATATGGAAAATCACAGGAGCAGATCATGATGTCCATCGTGGTACCATTGTCGGTGGAACATATGCTACTTTAACGTGGTTTGCTGGCAGTGAAGAGGGAAGCGAGCTGTTTTCTGCCAAGTCACAAGGAGACATCTTGCATCCCCGAAAAGGCAGACCCACAATCTCCGTGAGGGTCAGAAGCTGGTGGGAATAGTTAACTGTTTTAGATTGAAGGTATTGTGGCTGAGGTTGGGATTGTGGATAACATGATGTTCAGTGCAGATCACACACTAAATGCACTGCATTAATATGTGGAGTTTCTATTCAAATTCTGGATTTCCTGCTCTCTCATTGATATGGGGAGTGTGGGTGGTTGGAGGGAATGTTCTCAGAGCTACTAAAAGTATCTAG
>NW_025117986.1:0-1030 GCF_004010195.1 Chiloscyllium plagiosum
CTGATCCACACACTTTCCCTGTTCCCGATGCTCTAGCTGTTCTCTCCTCCTGTGCACCTTCCGGAAAGGATCCTCAGGGACAAGGGGTGGCCATTGCAGACACAGACACGTGTGGCCAACCCTCCCATTATAGCAGGGGAAAGGTACACGGCCTGTCACAGTGTGACCCAGCAATGCATGAGCAGGCCCTTGGCCTCTTAAACATGTGATCCCATTGGCTGGTCTGCACTATGTCCCAGAAAGGGCCTCCCATACTGTCCCTGTGCTCTGTGCAACCTCACACTGCAGAGGGGGGAGGCTTTTCATCAGGACCACATCATCAATTGTCACTCCTCATCTGACCAGGAGGATGTAGAGGGGGTCAGGGGGTCTAGGGCCCAGACTCTCCCCACACAGTGACCCAGCTGAGGTAATGACCAAACACTGCCTTCCCTGATGTCTTTGGGAGCTGTCCGTTCACTGCCTGAGGCCTGAAGGGCCCTGACATGCTGTGGGATTGCCTCACAGCTACAGGAGCTCACTGTGTCCCCATGGCTACTGGAGGTGCTGAGGTCACTGGCAGAGGGGCTGAGGAGGCTCTGTGTGTACTCGGAGCACACTGAGAGAAGGCCCCGAGGCAGAAGGAGTCTCTTCTCCTCCGTTGCAAGGGACACCTGCCCCATTGTGTGATGGGGAGATGGAAGAGCCCCTGGGAGAGACTCTCCAGCTATGTTGTTGTGTGTACTCGGAGCACACTGAGAGAAGGCCCCGAGGCAGAGGAGCCTCTTCTCCTCCACTGCAAGGGACACCTGCCCCATTGTGTGATGGGGAGATGGAGGAGCCCCTGGGAGAGACTCTCCAGCTATGTTGTTCCTCTCTCACCTGGTCACCCTGTGGGTGTGTATCCATCAAGTGGCCTGCTGGATGTAGCTCTCCATGAGGGGCACGCACCCATCGATACAGGAAGCAAGACACACCCACGGCTGGGACAGGACAGCACCGATGGCCTGAATGGTCTCTCCATTGTCCACCCATGGGGGTGTCAGCCCCT
>NW_025117987.1:0-1030 GCF_004010195.1 Chiloscyllium plagiosum
AAAGAATTTTTTGTTATCGTAATTACACACCAAAGTTAGCATTTAATTAACCACAATTATACACTGAAAAGTCCCGAAATACCTGCAGGGTTAATAGTTCTCTTGCTGTACCCCTTTTCTGTATGCTTTTTCTACATCTGCAAAAACAACACTTTACCCCATTTCTAACAGTTTTGAGCAAAAAGGCTAGGGGAATGGTTGAGGGTGAGTTACCCTTTGGAGGGTCGGTGTGGACTCATTGCACCGAGTGGCCTGCTTCTACACTGGGGATTCTCTGAAGGGAAGAAATTTCTGCAAACTGTGCAGGGCAGCGCAGGCGGAGTGCGGGGTCCCGCTTCTGGCCGAGCCCCGCATCTCGTCCCACCCCTTTCTCTTGCCCCGTCTCCCATACCCTCCTCCACCCCCGACCCATTGATGGCGTCACAATGCGCAGAAGTGGCCCTGTCAGTTTCAGAGTGAAACTCCTTCCCTTTGGAGGAACTGTTCATCCTGGGAAGGCGAGAGAGGGGAGGGGTGGAAATCTGTTCACTTGTAGCAGCTGGAGTGAATCCAGGGAGGGAGCAGATTCTGCAAACTCAGGTATGTGTCTTAATTACCTGGGCGAGTAGAGATGGAAGGATGGGGTGGGGTTGTTTTCCCCAGAGTCTGAAGGGTGACATTACAGACGTTTTATAGAATCCTGAGGGGCATGGTAGGGTCAATACTCAAGGTCTTTTCCTTCGGATGGGGGAGTCCAGAACGAGAGGGTAATAGGTTTCCGGTAAGGCCGGGGTGGGGAGATGGAAAAGAGATCTTAGGGGAAACTTTTTTGATGGAGAGAGTGGTGCAGTTATGGAATGAGCTGCCAGACGAGGTGGTGGGTTCTGGTACAATTCCAGCAGTTAAAAGGCACTTGGATGGGTGTATGAATACGAAGGGTTCAGTGGATCAGGGCCAAGTGATGGCAAATGCGACTGGAGTCATAGAGATGTACAGCACGGAAACAGATCCTTTGGTTCAACTCATTCTTGCCGAACAGATAGCCAACCCA
>NW_025117988.1:0-1030 GCF_004010195.1 Chiloscyllium plagiosum
TCACACTCAGTCAGTGACAGATATTGAGATTCAATCAGTGACAGGGATTGAACGTAAGTCAGTGACAGGGATAAATCCTCAGTCAGTGACAGGGATTGAATCTCAACCAGTGACAGGGATTGATTCTCAGTCAGTGACAGGTATTGATTCTCAGTCAGTGACAGTGATTGTAGCTCAGTCAGTGACAGGGATTGAAAATCAGTCAGTGACAGGAATTGAATCTCAGCCAGTGACAGGGATTGAATCACAGTCAGTGACAGGGATTGAACCTCAGTCAGTGATAGGGATTGAATCTCAGTCAGTGACAGGGATTTAAAATCAGTCAGTGACAGGGATTGAATCTCATTCAGTGTCAGGCATTGAATCTCAGTCAGTGACAGGGATTGAAAATCAGTCAGTGACAGGAATTGAATCTCAGCCAGTGACAGAGATTGAATCCCTGTCAGTGACAGGGATTGAATCTCAGTCAGTGACAGGGATTGATTCTCAGCCAGAGACAGGCATTGAATCTCAGTCAGTGATAGGGATTGAACCTCAGTCAGTGATAGAGATTGAATCTCAGTCAGTGACAGGGATTGAAAATCAGTCAGTGACAGGAATTGAATCTCAGCCAGTGACAGGGATTGATTCTCAGTCAGAGACAGGGATTGACAATCAGTCAGTGAAAGGGATTGAATTTCAGTCAGTGACAGGGATTGAATCTCATTCAGTGACAGGCATTGAATCTCAGTCAGTGACAGGCCTGGATTTCAGACAGTGAAAGGCATTGAATCTCAGTCAGTGACATGGATTGACCCTCAGTCAGTGACATGGTTGACAATCAGTCAGTGACAAGGATTGACCCGCAGATAGTGACAGGGATTGACAATCAGTCAGTGAGAGGGATTGAATCTCAGTCAGTGACAGGAATTGAATCTCAGTCAGTGACAGGGATGAACCCTCACACAGTGTCAGGGTTTCACAATCAGTCAGAGACAGTGAATGAATCTCAGTCAGTGACAGGGATTGAATCTCAGTCAGTAACAGGGAT
>NW_025117989.1:0-1030 GCF_004010195.1 Chiloscyllium plagiosum
GTGTGTAGTCACACAGTCTCTCTCACACACACACACACACATAGACAGGCACATCCATCACGGTGTGTAGTCACACAGTCTCTCTCTCTCACGCACACACACACACACACTGACAGACACATCCATCACGATGTGCAGTCACACAGTCTCACACACACACAAACTGACAGGCACATACATCATGGTGTGCAGTCACACTGTGACACACAGACACACACTGACAGGCAGACACTGACTCATGGTGTGCAGTCACACACACACACACACTCACACTGACAGGCACATCCAACACAGTGTGCAGTCACACTGTGACACACAGACACACACTGACAGGCAGACAATGACTCATGGTGTGCAGTCACACACACGCACACACACACACACACACTGACAGGCACATCCATCACGGTGTGCAGTCACACAGTCTCACACACACACACACACACTGACAGGCACATCCATCACGGTGTGCGGTCACACACACACTCACATCCATCATGGTGTGCAGTCTCACACGCACACACTGACAGGCACATCCATCATAGTGTGCAGTCGCAGTCACACACACACACAGACACATCCCACACACTGACAGGCACATCCATCACGGTGTGCAGTCACACAGTCTCACACACACACACACACACACTGACAGGCACATCCATCACGGTGTGCGGTAACACACACACACACTCCAATAAATGGTGTGCAGTCTCACACGCACACACTGACAGGCACATCCATCATAGTGTGCAGTCGCAGTCACACACACACACAGACACATCCATCACGGTGTGCAGTCACACAGTCACACACACACACACACACGTGTGCAGTCACACAGTCACACACACACACACACACACACATCCATCATGGTGTGCAGTCTCACACACACACACACTGACAGGCACATCCATCACAGTGTGCAGTGTCTCACACACACACACATACACACACACACACACTGACAGGCACATCCATCACCGTGTGCAGTCACACACACACACTGACAGGCACATGCATCACG
>NW_025117990.1:0-1030 GCF_004010195.1 Chiloscyllium plagiosum
CACAATTACATTGCATGCAGATGATTGTCTTATTTTTTTTGTCAAATCCCATAATTTCGGTAGTTCATGTGATACAATGCATTAATTCGCTTGTTGTCTTTCTGGGTGATAAGATTAACTTTACAAAGTTGGAGGCCATGCCTATGGAGGTTCTTAGGGAAAACCTGAAACTGAGGGAAAATCTTGATTTCCTATTAAATGGTTACTGGGGTGGTTTCGCTATTTCAGTACATTCATTACATCTGTTTTTGATCATTTTTTATCGTGAACTGTTTCAATTTGTTTGACAAAATTAAACAAGACCTTCAAAGATGGGAGGCATCTCCAATATCCTGGCTAATTCGGATAGCTGTTATTAAAATGAATGTCCTTCCTCATTTCTTACCCCCCGTGTGAATGCTTTCTTTGATGTTGCCCAGACAGATATTTGGAAACATAATGGCTCTTTTAGCTTTTTTATTTGGCACCATAAGCGATTCTTTATCAAGCTAACAAAATTGCAACTGCTCCACAGATTGTGGGGAGTTGATCTCCCCAATTAAAAGTTGTCAATTAAGCTCTTTTATCATCCTATATTAATGCCTGGACCGCAAAGGACTCGGCGTCAATACACCTAGACATTGAGCCCACTCAGACAAAGTGAACCCTTATCAGTCTGTTGTTCTTAGATAAAAAGACAACATTTATGGAGTATTGTTAAAAACTAATAATTATGAATACTGTTAAAACTTGAAGGACAATGCGTCAGATCGAGGGCAATACAGCCAAATCCACGTTTCGCACCCCTATAATTGGTATGCCGGGTTGTCGACCGGGGTAATAGATTCCAGGTTTAAACTGTGGTCAGCGAGGGGGGTACCTTGCTTGGGTGATTTAAAATTAGTAGAATCCCTACAGTGTGGATACAAGCCCTTGGATCCAGCATGTCCACTTCGATACTCTGAAGAATTACCCACCCAGACCCATTCCCCTATCTATATTTATCCTATATTTATCATGACTGATGTCTGAACTTACAGATCCTAGAACA
>NW_025117991.1:0-1030 GCF_004010195.1 Chiloscyllium plagiosum
GGGTCAGGTCACACTGTTATCAGCCGAGGATCACGTTACACTGTTATCAGCCGAGGGTCAGGTTAAATTGTTATCCTCCGAGGATTCGGTCACACTGTTATCAGGCAAGAATCAGGTTACACTGTTATCAGGCAAGAATCAGGTTACACTGTTATCAGCCGAGGATCAGGTCACACTGTAATCAGCCGAGGGTCAGGCCACACTGTTATCAGCCGAGGTTCAGGGCACACTGTTATCAACCGAGGGTCAGGCTACACTGTTATCAGCCGAAGATCAGGTCACATTGTTATCAGCCGAGGTTTAGGGCACACTGTTATCAGCCGAGGGTCAGGTCACACTGTTATCTGCCGAGGGTCAGGCTACACTGTTATCACCCGAGGGTCAGGCTACACTGTTATCAGCCGAGGATCAGGTCATACTGTTATCAGCCGAGGATCAGGCTACACTGTTATCAGCCGAGGATCAGGTCACACTTTAATCAGCCGAGGGTCAGGTGACACTGTTATCAGCCGAGGGTCAGGTCACACTGTTATCAGCCGAGGATCAGGTCACACTGTTATCAGCCGAGAGTCAGGTTACACTGTTATCAGCCGAGAGTCAGGTTACACTGTTATCAGCCGAGGGTCAGGTTACACTGTTATCAGCCGAGGCTCAGTCTACACTGTTATCAGCCGAGGGTCAGAATACACTGTTATCAGCCGAGGATCAGGTCACACTGTTAGCAGCCGAGGATCAGTTTAAACTGTTATCCTCCGAGGATTGGGTCACACTGTTATCAGGCAATAATCAGGTTACACTGTTATCAGCCGAGGATCAGGTCACACTGTTATCAGCCGAGAATCAGGTTACACTGTCATCAGCCGAGGATCAGGTTACACTGTTATCACCCGAGGGTCAGATTCCACTGTTATCAGCAGAGGATCAGGTCACACTGTTATCAGCAGAGGGTCAGGTTACACTGTTATCAGCTGACGATCAGGTTCCACTATTATCAGCTGAGTATCAGGTTACACTGTTATCAGCCGAGGGT
>NW_025117992.1:0-1030 GCF_004010195.1 Chiloscyllium plagiosum
CTGTCGGTCTTTCATATCCTTTGTGGAAACTGTATGCTTAATTTGTCTTTTTCTGCTTGTGACTCCAGATCCACAGCAGCGTGGTTAACTCTTAACGGCCCGCCGACAATTTGGCCAACAAAGTCTAATCCATGCAGTGAAACTAATTAACGTAAAAGCATGTTTCTGAAAATTGTGTCGTCATTGGATTGTCTGTATTTCTCCAAGGAACAGATTTACACACTTCAATTGCCTGCTTAGAGTTGTAATAGTGTCAATATTTCGATATATCTGTCCGAACATATATTCGTTGCCCTTCGCTTCAAATCATGGGACAGATTTTATTTGGAGCAGTATTTGGCTGTCGATGAATCATTGTGTACGAACGTTTGGCTAAGCTTACTGTTGCTCTGTATTTCTTTGAGAATATTCTCCCGTTATGTTGTACACCCGTTATCATCCAGTCACAAAGGAGAGAGGAGAATTGATCACTTTTCACTCCCGCAAAACTTTCCTCAAATTCCAGGAAGCATGTTCATATTAATCCCAGTTTTAAACCTGTCGTTACAGATAGATTCTGCATAAAGTCTTCAAAAACCTTTCTGTCTATCTATGATTGCACAGTTGGAGTATGAATACCATTTTATTTTGCTATTGTGAACTGGATTTCTCGTGGCTCCTCATCAACCCTTCACACATATTTTAGGAAAGTCATCTTTAAGTAGACACTGACCTGATTTCTGCTTTTATTGTAAAATGTAATTTATGGTAATGGGATGACAGGTTTACAGGAGTTTGCTCGTCATACATTATCCAGGTTATTTTCATTGTCACCCATTCTCTTTCTCGGATATTCCTGACAGATAAAGGCAAGATGACCAAGTTTGACATTGCGAAATTTTTAAAGCTGCATGTCATTTTTAAGTTGCAACTTAAGCGCCTCAGAGGCAAAAACAACATTTTTTTTTCCTCAGAATGGAAGTGAACACCGCTTAAGAAAGGTATTTCGTCTCAAAATACTACTTATATGTCTCTCTGCCTATCCAACAGG
>NW_025117993.1:0-1030 GCF_004010195.1 Chiloscyllium plagiosum
CATCACCCACACCACCATTTCTTCTCCATTTTACTAATTTAAATCCACATGAGCCCCTCGACAAAATCTCCCTGCCATAATTTATCTCTTCCAATTCAGATGCAATATAAAGATGCTATAAAGGTAACTTCTAACCTGAAGAGATTCCAATGATCCAGAACGTGTAAATCATTCTACATTGCACCAGCTCCTCAGCCACGCATTTGTTTGATGCATGTATCTCACTAGGTCGTATCACCGATAGTAATTCACATTGGAAACCCTGTAAAACATCATTTTGAGTTTCCTTCCGAACCTTTTTTAATGTTCCTTCAGAAACTCATTATTTTCCCTTCCGATATCGTTGGTTCCAATGACTTCCTGCTGGTCCTCCCGCTCTTTGAGAACATTCTGCATCCTTTGAGAGATACCTTTGATCCTTGCATGAAGAAAGCTGCACACCATTCTGATTTTTTTGCTGCTCGCTACAGAAAAGTCTGTACGCATCTCTGACTCGAGATTCCCCTATCAAAAGCAATCGCTTGGAATGTTACGTACCCCTCACTACATTAGAGCTACTCTCAGTACCCCAAACCTGGCTATTCGTGCTGTATTCTATTGACAGTCCGTCGCCTCTACATTTTCCATAACAGCATACTTGACGGACGTGGTTCAACCACAGGAGACCAGCACTACCTGCCTCCTCCTCCTAATTTTCGTGGCGCTAACCCATCATCATGACTGTACCTGTGTTCTGTCTCGCTTCCTTTAACTGCTACGTTTCCCATACCAGATCATGTGAATTCCTCATTGCCTCAAACTGCAGCCCCAACCGATGGATGGGATCTGATAGGGTTTGCAACAAAACAAACATCCTACAGACATGATAATCAATGACATGGAAACTCCCCTATTTCGAATCCATCAGGAAGTGGACATCACTGAACTAAAGGTCATCTTTGCTCCGTCAGAAACCACAGACCCAGGAAGTAGTACCGTCTTATTGGTCTAAAAAATAAACACTGCTCCAGGTTCACTTAGTACTTATGGT
>NW_025117994.1:0-1030 GCF_004010195.1 Chiloscyllium plagiosum
GGCACAGATCGCCCAGAAACACAGAGGTTATACGCTTCCGTGTTCCTCAGAGGAGCTGCACGCATGGCTTAAAACAATGATATTTTTATACTTTTCTTAAAGAAAAGTACAGGCCATTGTCGCGTAGTAAATTCAGACAATTACCAATCAAGTTACAAAATAATCTTAACAGACAGCAACTTGATCCAATGATATTTCCTGGGAACCAACTTTATTTTCCAACACTTAAGCCACTTTTATCTCACTAACCGAATCTTTGCACCAGCAATTGAAGGTCAGTTAGATTGGCCAGTAATGTATCATCTAGTCTAGTTATTTCTGTGCTGTAAAGGAAGCATTGTTTGCTAATCTCTGTTGAGGCAGACTGTGATTTGTCAACTATGGACTATAACAGAGTTAAAAGCCATTTTATGCAGCTTTTAGCAGAATTGTCAATTTGCAGCCGAGAAGCCATTTTGTCATATTATTTGCATTAAGAAGCCATTTTGTTCCCATTTTAGTTAGTAAGAGCATGTGTGAAGTGGTTGTTCCTGTCAACAACTGGTTACCTCAGTCTGCATTCAGGATTCAGATCCTCAGTAGATAGAGATAGGGAAGTGGGAAGCAAAACAAAGGTCACATTTCATGTACAAAAGGGGATTGAATATGAATGAGCAGTGATTTAATTATTTGAAAACTGACAGCATAGGGGTCGGATCACAGTATGTGTGGCAGTTCTCTATTCCAACAATACCTCAATACTTCGTAGAAATATTTCACCCACTAGACTGCTTTAAGGCACATCTCAAAAACTCACCCAATAGAACTGATTATATTCTGGATGAACATATAATATTCTGCAGCAGCAAGTGTACAACCTTCAGCCATCATTTCCTCTTTAAAAATAATGATCCATTCTTTCTTTTTCACATACAGAGTAAACAGATCAACTTCATTACAAATGCATTTTAAAAAAAAGACGTTAAACTCCAGATAGCTCTGACCATGAAATAGTTTGTCTCAAAAGGTTGATTCAGCATTGACGTCAAAA
>NW_025117995.1:0-1030 GCF_004010195.1 Chiloscyllium plagiosum
GTGTCTCAGCGCTCCTCTCTGTCACTCTCTCCCTCTGTGTCTCAGAGATCCCCTGGGTCACTCTCACCCCCTGTGTGTCAGTGATCCCCTCTGTCACTCTCCCCCTGTGTCTCAGTGATCCCCTGGGTCACACACTCCCCCTGTGTCTCAGTGATCCCCTGGGTCACTATCGCCCCTGTGTCTCAGTGATCCACTAGTTCACTCTCCCCTTGTGTCTCAGTGATCCCCTGGGTCACTCTCTCCCCTGTGTCTCAGTGAACCCCTGGGTCACTATCTCCCCTGTGTCTCAGCGATCCCCTGGGTTACTCTCTCCCCGTGTCTCAGTGATCCCCTGGGTCACTCTCCTCCTGTGTCAGTGATTCCCTGGGTCACTCACTCCCCCTGTGTCAGTGATTCCCTGGGTCACTCTCTCCCCCTGTGTCTCAGTGATACCCTGGATCACTCTCTCCCCCTGTGTCACAGTGATCCCCTGGTCACTCTCCCCCTGTGTCTCAGTCATCCATGGGTCACTCCCTCCCCGGGTCACTCTCTTCCCCTGTGTCACAGTGATCCCCTGGTCACTCTCCCCCTGTGTCTCAGTCATCCACTGGGTCACTCTCCCCCCGGGTCACTCACTCCCCTGTGACTCAGTGATTCCCTGGGTCACTCACTCCCCTGTGTTCTCAGTGATCCCCTGGGTCACTCACTCCCCTGTGTCTCAGTGATCCCCTGGGTCACACACTCCCCCTGTGTCTCAGTGATCCCCTGGGTCACTCACTCCCCTGTGTCTCAGTGATCCCCTGGGTCACTCACTCCCCTGTGTCTCAGTGATCCCCTGGTTCACTCTCCCCCTGTGTCTCAGTGATCCCCTGCGTCACTCTCTCCCCGTGTCTCAGTGGTACCCTGGGTCACTCACACCCCCTGTGTCAGTGATTCCCTGGGTCACTCTCTCCCCCTGTGTCTCAGTGATTCCCTGGGTCACTCTCCCCCTGTGTCTCAGTCATCCACTGGGTCACTTACTGCCCTGTGTCTCAGTGATCCCCTGGGTCAC
>NW_025117996.1:0-1030 GCF_004010195.1 Chiloscyllium plagiosum
GTGGAGGCTTTGCAGAGATTGTAAAAGTGGTTTACCAGGATGTTGCCTGGATTAGAGGGTATGAGCAATAAGAAGAGGCTAGAAAAATTAGGGTTGTTTTCTCTGGGGTGGAGGAGGCTGAAGGGAGATTTGATAGAAGTTTATAAAACTTTGAGATGCATAGATAGGGTTTTACCCAGAGATGAAATATCTAAAGTTAGGGAGTATGCATTTTCTTTACACAGAGAGTGGTAAGGGTCTGGAATGCACTGCCAACGATGATGGATGAGGGAGATACAATCGGGGCATTTAAGAGATTTTTAGATAAGCACACGGATATGCAAGGGATGGAGGGGTATGAACAAAGGGCAGGCAGAAGGGATTAGTTTTAATTGGCGTCATTTTCACCACAACATCGTGGGCTGAAGAGTCCGTTCCTGTGCTGTATTCTTCTGGGCTCTATTTTCAACTAACCTCAGAGGCTGAGGGGCTACCTGATAGAAATTTTCAAAATTATGAGAGGCATGGAGAGAATGCACAAATGGAATCTTTTCCTCAGGATATAAATGTCACTCACTAGAGGAGATAGATTTCAGGTGAAAAGGTGAACTTTTAAAACAGATGTGAGAGGAAAGATTTTTTCCCAGAGGGTGGTAAATGCCCGGAATGTGCTGTCAGAGAATACAACAGCAACATTTAAGAAGCAAAGTGTCAGAAACATGAATAGACGGGAAAAATGGGCATGGACTGCACAGAGACAAAAGGGTTTTAGTTTAGAAATGTATCATGTGTTGGCACAGGCTTGGTGAGCCAAAGGCCTACTTCCTGTGATGTAGTGTTCCTTGTTGTTCCTATCTTAATAACATTGTTATATCCAAGCATCAACTTACTGGAAGTATAAGGGCCACTGGAAGGATGAGGGCAGCACGTGGATGGGAACGCCATCACCTCAGAATCCCCTCTCCATTGTGTGACCGTCACTGTCTTCAAATCCTGGAACTGCTCACTGAACAATGCTGGGTACTGACACCACATTGTAGCAGGGAGGAGA
>NW_025117997.1:0-1030 GCF_004010195.1 Chiloscyllium plagiosum
GAACATTACACTGAACATTGTACACTGAACATTTCACACAGAACATTGCACACAGAACATTGCACACTGAACATTACACACTGAACATTACACACTGAACATTGTACACTGAATATTTCACACTGGACATTACACACTGAACATTGTACACTGAACATTGTACACTGAACATTGTACACTGAACATTGCACACTGAAGGTCATTGGCGACCTTTAAGCGGCATTTGGATAGGTACATGGATGGGTACTTAATCTAGGTTAGAAGTTCGGCACAACATCGTGGGCCGAAGGGCCTGTTCTGTGCTGTATTGTTCTATGATCTATGTTCTATGAACACTGAACATTGCACACTGAACATTGCACACTGAACATTACACACTGAACATTGCACACTGAACATTGTACGCTGAAAAGAGTACACTGCACATTACACACAGAACATTGTACACTGAACACTGTACATGGAAAAATGAACATTGCACACTGAACATTACACTAAACATTGTACACTGAACATTGCACACTGAACATTACACTGAACTTTGTACACTGATCATTGTACACTAAACACTAAACATTGCACACTGAACATTGTACACTGAACATTGCACACTGAACATTACACTGAACATTGCACTGAACATTGCACACTGAACACTGAACATTGTACACTGAATACTGAGTATTGCACACTGAGCATCGTACAGTGAACAGTGCACACTGAACATTGCGCACTGAACATTGTACACTGATCATCGTGCACTGAATACTGAACATTGCACACTGAACATTGTACACTGAAGATTGCACATGGAACGTTATACACTGAACATTGTACACTGACCACTGTACACTGAACATTGCACACTGAACATTGCACACTGAACATTGCACACTGAACATTACACATTGAACATTGTACATTGAACATTGCACACTGAACATTGTACACGGAACATTGTACACTGAAAATTACACACTGAACATTGTAAACTGAACATTGTACACTGAACATTGTACACTGAACAGTG
>NW_025117998.1:0-1030 GCF_004010195.1 Chiloscyllium plagiosum
GGATGTGCCTTTTTGCCAAGGGATGAGTTTAACGGATGTTAGTACATTGGAACAGTTCTTTAGTAGACGGTACTGCATCTATTATTCTGTTAAGATTCCCAGTAAAGTTATTATAAACTCCTCTTCTTTTTGTATGCATTTTTATTAGAGAGTTTAAATAAATTGTGTTTTGCCTAAAGTTACTTGGTTTGACCAGCAGCATCACATCTGGAACACCCATTTGACAACTGCATTTACTGTAAGGTAGTGGGACCGCACAGTGTCACAGTGGTTAGCACTGCGGACTCACAGCACCAGGGACGCGGATTCAATTCTCACGTATGACTGTGTGGAGTTTTCACATTCTAGCTGTGTCTGCATGGGTTTCCTTAGGGTGCTATGGCTTCCTCCCACAATCCAAAGATGTGCAGGTCAGGAGAATTGGCCATGAGAAATTTCCCATAGTGTTCGGTGCATTAGTCAGGGGCAAATATGGTGTTGGGGAGTGGGGTTGGGTGGTTTGGTCTTCCGTGGGTCAGTGTGGACTTGTTAGGTCGTACGGCCTGTTTCCATACTGTTGAGAATCTAACATTCGACAAGGTTGGCGTCCAGGTGACCATCTTAAAGTATTTTAGCTCAGTCTGCTCTGTTCCACAGCAAACTGGGGACACTTGTCCGGTTCGAAATCGATAATCCTAAATTGCCTTCAGGATTAGAATCCCTCCAGTGTGGAAGCAGGTCATTTGGCCCATCAGCTCAACACCAACCCTCCGAAAAGTAAATTACCCAGATGCATTTCCCTCCCCATTACTCTATATTTACCCCTTACTTGTGCAACTAACCTACACATCGTTGAACAGTACGGGCAATTTAACATGGCCATTTCATCTAACCTGCATTTCTTTAGGCTGTAGGAAGAAAATGGCACACTGGAGAAAACCAACTCGGGGACGGGGAGAATGTGCACAGGGAATTCGGTTGGTTTGTACAGTGCTTTGTGTAGCAATGGCTATTTCTCTCTCAAAGACTTCTCTGGGTGTAGTAGAAGTGA
>NW_025117999.1:0-1030 GCF_004010195.1 Chiloscyllium plagiosum
GGATATGGCAGGACTGTTCTGTTGGTTGTGGGATTGCTTAGCTCTGTCTGTCAGATGCTGCTTATGCTGTTTGACACACAAGTAGGTATGCCTGATGCTGCTCCTGGCAGGCCCTCCTGCACTCTGCACTGAACCAGGGTCGATCCCCTGGCTTGGTGATAATGGGTGAGTGGGGGATATGCCGGGCCATGAGGTTACAGATTGTGCTGGAGTACAGTTCTGCTGCTGTTGATGGCCCAAAGTGCCTCATTGATGCCCAGCCTTGAGTTGCTAGATCTGTTTGAAGGACTGTGCGGTAGTCACTCTTATTGAGAGAGTGAGTGAGAGAGAGAGAGGAGGGGGTAGGGACAGGGAGAGTGGGATTGTGGTAGCTAGAGAGAGAGAGAGAGAGAGGAGGGTGTGGAAGGACTGGGAGAGTCGGAGGTGGTAGCTGGAGAGAGAGAGACAGACAGACAGACAGAGACAGAGAGAGAGAGAGAGAGAGAGAGAGAGAGATGGTTCCCGCAGTACCTCCCTGTCTTTCCTCTGTCTGGTAGTCACCCATTCCATTCACCCTGTTCACACATTAGCTACACTGTGCCCACTATACTGTACTGTAAACTCCAACTTCACAACAGTCCCCAGTGACTCCAGACACTGCTCCAGATCTAAAACACAGGTTTTCCCCAGCTGTAGCTGGGGATGCTTCTTCCACAATGATTATCCTGGACACCCGAACCATTCCACTTGGCTAAGCTGCCTTCACCGCACTTACCCATAAATTAGTTGCTTTCCATCACTTATGCTAGTTTAATGGATTTAAGCATATACCAGACATTATCATGTCACTTATCCTCACTTCACCCCCATCCCTCAGTGTCACTGACTGTCACAGGGTCCTCATCCTTATCAATCTGACAGCGACAGATATTCATGAATGGAATGGGTGACTACCAGACAGAGGAAAGATAGGGAGGTACTGCGGGAACCATCTCTTTCTCTCTCTCTCTCTCTCTCTCTCTCTCTCTGTCGCCTTCTCTGTCTCTGTCTC
>NW_025118000.1:0-1030 GCF_004010195.1 Chiloscyllium plagiosum
TCAATGAGAGAGCTTCTGTCATTCCTTCAATGTGCCAAGTTTCACTCTTTTATTCAATCAAAAATACTGCTTTCATCGAATCATTGAATCAAACTACAGTCAATAAATCAATGGAACAAATCTATCTCCCTTATTTAGTGAACCAAAATGCCTACGTTCATTCAATGAAACAAACTGCATTCATTGATCATTGAATCAAACTTTAATGATTGGTTCAATGAATCAAACGTTATTCAATGTTTCAATTTAACAAACCTAACACGCTTCTTAAGTGAATGAGAATGCACACGTTCATTCAATGAAAGAGGCCGCAATTGTCAATTCAAAGAGTAAAGGTTCTTTAAAGCGTTCCATGCCTCAACCTTAACGCATTGATTCAAACAAACATATTGCACACATTTAGTTCATGAATCAAACTGCACTTGTCAATACAATGAATGCAGCTACTCATTCATTCAATGTCACAAGCTTCACACATTGTCTCAATCAAACAGCACACATTTACTCCACGAAACATACGGCACGTGTTAATTCAATGAGTGTAGATTCTCTCATTCATTCAATGTGTCAAGATTCACGCTTTCATTCAAGGAAACAAACTGCATTCGTTGAATCATTGAAACAATCTTTAATGATTGGTTCAATGAAACAAACAACACGATTATTTAGTGAATGAAACTGCACACGTTCATTCAATGAAAGAGTCTGCACTTGTCAATACAAAGAGAAGACGTACTCCCTTTCGATCTATGCCTCAAGCTTAATGGATTCATTCCATCAACCAATCGCACACATTTAGTTCATGGATCAAACAACATTTGTCAAATCAATGAATACAGCTAATCTCATTCTCTCAATGTCACAAACTTCGCACCTTCTCTCAATCAAACTGCACACATTCACTAAATGAACCAAACTGCACGTGCTAGTTCAATCAGAAGGCTTCTTCATTCCTTCATTGTGCCAAGCTTAACGCTTTCATTCAATGACACATACAGCATTCATTGAATCAAACTACAATCATTGATTC
>NW_025118001.1:0-1030 GCF_004010195.1 Chiloscyllium plagiosum
AGCATCGCCCCACTTTATCAGCATCGTCCCACTATATCAGCATCGTCCCACTCTATCAGTATTGTCCCACTCTGTCAGCATCGTCCCACTGTATCAACCTCGTCCCACTCTATCTGCATTGTTCCGCTCTATCAGTACCGTCCAACTCTATCAGCATCGTCCCACTCTATCCGCATTATCCCACTCTATTAGCAATGTCCCATTCTATCAGAATCATCTCACTCTATCAGCAACGTCCCACTCTATCAACATTATCCCACGCTATTGGCAATTTCCAATTCTAGCAGCATCGCTCCACTCTATCAGCATCATCCCACTCTATCAGCATCGTCCCACTCTATCCGCAATGTCCCCCGCTATCAGCGTCGTCGCAGTCTATCATCATCGTCACACTCTATCAAATCGTCCCACTATATCAGCATCGTCCCACTCTATCAGTATTGTCCCATTCTGTCAGCATCGTCCCACTGTATCAGCGTCGTCCCACCCTATCAGCATTGTCCCACTCTAAGAGTATCGTCCCACTCTATCAGCATCGTCCCACTCTATCAACATTATCCCACTCTATCAGCAACGTCCCACTCTATCAACATCATACCACTCTATCAGCATCATTCCACTCTATCAGCATTGTCCCACTCTAACAGTATCGTCCCACTCTATCAGCATCGTCCAACTCTATCTGCATTATCCCACTCTATCAACATTGTCCCACTCGATCAGCGTCGTCCCACTCTATCAGCATCGTCCCACTCTATTAACATTATCCTACTCTTTCTGCAATGTCCCACTCTTCAGCATCATGCCACTCTATCTGCATCATCCCACTCTATCAACACTATCCCTCTCTATCAGTATTATCCCAATCTATCAGCATCGGCCAGGTTTACCAGCATCATCCCACTTTATCAGCATCGTCCCAACATATCAGCATCGTCCCACTCTATTAGCATTGTCCCGCTCTGTCAGCATCGTCCCACTGTATCAACCTCGACCCACCCTATCAGCATTGTTCCACTCTATCTGTGTC
>NW_025118002.1:0-1030 GCF_004010195.1 Chiloscyllium plagiosum
GGTGTCTGCTTGCATATCACAGAAAACCTGCATTTGGGTACTGCAAGTAATGAGAAATGTAAGCATAATTTCAGTGTTTATTTATAATAGGATAGAGTAGAAAGGTGGGGAGTGTTGGTCTAGCTATGCAAGGCATTAGTGAGGCTGCAACTGGAGTACAGTTTGGGTGTCCTGCAGAATGAGGTATTTCCATTGGAGGCAATTCAGAAGAAGTTCATTAGATTGATTCCATATTTGAAGTGTTTGTCTTATGAAGATTAATTGAGCAGTTTAGGCCTATAGTCTCGAGTTTATAAGAATGAAAGGAGATCTCATTGAGGTCTGTAAAATGCTAAAAGTAATTGAAAGTGTAGATGTGGAGTTGATTTTTTTTTTCATGTGGCACAATCTACAACAAGAGACTAGGGTTTAGGATGGAGAGATGACAGTAAAGTGGAACAGAGGCCGCGTTGACATCAGCCTCAACGAGGGGTTGGATACCTCAAAGATGTTCCTTGTTCTTATTCAACTCTTCGACTGTGTTGCCCAGGAACGGGGGAGGACTGGGTATCATACAGGAAGCAGGCACTCAGGATAAATCAGTTAGAGAGAACGTAACTAGTAGGGTCACACAGTGACCAGCGCTGGGTTCTCAACTATTTACAGTCTATATTAATGATCAGGAGGATGGAGCAGATATACAGATGCTGAGTTTGGTGATGTCCATAAGACCATAAGACCATAAGACATAGGAGTGGAAGTAAGGCCATTCGGCCCATCGAGTCCACTCCGCCAGTTAATCATGGCTGGTGGGCATTTCAACTCCACTTACCCGCATTCTCCCCGTAGCCCTTAATTCCTTGTGACATCAAGAATTTGTCAATCTCTGCCGTGAAGACATTTAGCGTCCCAGCCTCCACTCCACTCCGCGGCAATGAATTCCACAGGCCCACCACTCTCTGGCTGAAGAAATGTCTCCGCATTTCTGATCTGAATTGACACCCTCTAATTCTATGGCTGTGCCCATGGGTCCTAGTCTCCTCATCTAACG
>NW_025118003.1:0-1030 GCF_004010195.1 Chiloscyllium plagiosum
CAGCCCCATGCCAGGCCCTCAGCCCCATGCCTAACCCCCAGCTCCATGCCAGGCCCTCAGCCCCATACCTTGCCCTCAGTCCCATGTCTGGCCCCCAGCCCCATGCCTGGCCACCAGACCCATGTCTGGCCCCCAACCCCATGTCTGGCCCTTGCCCCATGCCACGTCCTTAGCCCCATGTCTGGATCTCAGCCCTATGCCTGGCCCTCAGCCCCATACCTGGCGCTCAGCCCCATACCTGGCCCTCAGCCCCATGCCTGGCCCCCTCACCCTATGTCTGGCCCTCAGCCCCATGCCTGGCCCGCCCCATGCCTGGCCCCCAGCCCCATGCCTGGCCCCCAGCCCCATGCCTGGCCCTCAGCCCCATGTCCGGCCCTCAGCCCCTACCTGGCCCTCAGCCCCATACCTGGCCCTCAGCCCCATGTCTGGCCCCCAGCCCCATGTCTGGCCCTTAGCCCCATGTCTGGCCCTTAGCCCCATGCCTGGTCCCCAGCCCCATGCCTGGCCCTCAGCCCCATGCCTGGCCCTCAGCCCCATGCCTGGCCCTCAGCCCCATACTGGCCCACAGCCCCATGCCTGGCCCCCAGCCCCATGTCTGGCCCTCAGCCTCATTTCTGGCCCTCAGCCCCATGTCTGGCCTTCAGCCCCATACCTGGCCCTCAGCCCCATGCCTGGCTCGCAGCCCCATGTCTGACCCCCAGCCCCATGCCTGGCATCCAGCCCCATGCCAGGCCCTCAGCCCCATGCCTAGCCCCCAGGCCTGGCCCTCGCCCCATGCCACGTCCTTAGCCCCATGTCTGGCCCTCAGTCCCATACCTGGCCGTCAGCCCCATGCTTGGCCCTCAGCCCCATGCCTGGCCACCAGACCCATGTCTGGCCCCCAACCCCATGTCTGGCTCCCTGCCCCATGTCTGGCCCTTGCCCCATGCCATGTCCTTAGCCCCATGTCTGGATCTCAGCCCTATGCCTGGCCCTCAGCCCCATACCTGGCGCTCAGCCCCATATCTTGCCTTCAGCCCAATGCCTAGCC
>NW_025118004.1:0-1030 GCF_004010195.1 Chiloscyllium plagiosum
TTGTTTTGCCTCTGGCCACAGAGAAGGTGTGATGGACAGGATAATACCTAATATTGGTACAACCTTCAGAGTGCTAAAAATACCGTATGGAGTTAAAGACCACCATGTCTCACATCAGTGAAAGGGGAAAAATGCAGAAAATTCTATGGGCCGTTGAGGCTGGCTCATGAAATATATTCAGGGGAGAGGCAGACTGATTTTTATACAAGGTTTATGGGGAAAATGCAGATAAGTGGAATGGGGGAATTCCAAAATAGATCTCACCTAATTGAGTGGAAAAGCAGACTCAGTGAGCGGATAGACATACTGTTGTTTCTATGTAGAATTGTATCATTTTCACAATAGCCTTGTATTCACTGGGACATCAACCTCTCTCGCTATGGAGTGAGACACAGTTTGGAATGCAGTCGACAGATTCATGGAATTTAAAAATGCAGTACTATTAGACAGAAAGTACCAAGGAACTGTAACAATGCGAATGGCTGTCGGGATGAAGATTAGCATCAGCGCAGTCAGCACTACCAAAAGGAAGACCTCAGTAAGACACCGTCCAGGGCCAAGCAGTGACCTTGGCTGAAGAGCACGTAGTCAGTGGCCTGGTGTTAAGGAGTGCTTAATGACTAATTGCTACATCACTGCAGTGTCTCCCTCCTTCTCTAACCAAAACTAAATGTGAAGGGGTAGAGAGAGACACATGCTGTTGGTAGCAGAGTAAGTAGTAATGTTTGGCTCAAGAGGCTTTGGAAAGCAGCAGCTCAGCAAAAACTACAGGTAAGCTCAAGTAAAGTCCTTTCAACTTTAGTTTTGCAGCAGTGGTGATAGCAATTAGGATAGTTGCACGTTCCTCCTACGGAATGTGGGACCTCAGGTAAATTTCCACTGTCCCTGAAGACTACACTTTGTGGAAAGTGAACCCAGCTGCAACTCCTGGGAGACCGTGTTCGGGAGCTGGAGCTGTATGCATTCAGGATCATCCGAGATGTTGAGAACTTCATAGTTAAGAGCTTTCTTGTTGTGGTCACACCCGAGA
>NW_025118005.1:0-1030 GCF_004010195.1 Chiloscyllium plagiosum
AAACTAGTGCCTCCGAACAAACCTGTTGGACTCAAACCTGATATTGTGTGGTTTTCAACTTTAATATTTGTGGTAATCATAAATGATGTCGCTGTGAATATGGACGAGGGGTGGAGAGTGTGATAAGTAAGTTTGTGTTTGATACGCAGATTGGCCGGTTGGTTGGCAGTGAGGTAGAAGGCCTTAAGTTACGGGAAGATCCAGATGGAATGGTCAGCTGGGAAGATCAATGGCAGATGGAATGTAACCCTGATTAATATGAGGTGATGCACTTTGGAAGAAGGAACCAGACGGGGGAGGACTCAATGAATGGCAGCACATTAGCAAGGTCAGAAGGTGCTTCTCCACAAATCCCTGAATGTGATTACAGGTTAATACACAATTTGGGAAAGCATGGGGGACTGTAAACATAACCTTGATTCATTGTGGCACAGATTATAAGAACTATTCGGAACTTTGGTGATGCCAACATGGAATACTATGTGTAGTTCTGGGAATCACATTACAGGAAGGATGTGACTGCACTGGACGGGGTGCAAAGGAGATTCACCAGGATGTTCCATGGGATGGAGCACATAATCTATGGAGAGAGGCTGGATAAGCTTGGGTTGTTTAGTTTGGAGGAGAGGAGGCTGAGGGGGACGTGATTCTGAAGGATAGGATTACGAGGAGCATGGACAGTGTGGATGGACAGCAGCTGTTCCTTTTAGTCAAAGGGCCACACTTTTAAAGTGAAGGGTTTGCGTTTTCGTGAGGATTTGAGGATTGCTTTTCACCCAGAGTGTGTTGGGGTCTGAAATGCTTTTCTTGAGAGGCGAGTTGTCATGGTAACCTCAAAGTCAATTAGAAAATACACGGTAGTGCACTTGAAATGCCTTAAGATTCACGGCGACGGTTGTTGTGTCGCGAAGTGTGTCTAATGTAGACCGTGCTGTATTTCTGATACTACAGAGTCTTTGCTTCTGTGATTGTATGGCTGTTGAAGGCCAATCACTGTGTACCTTAAAATAGGAATTGATAAGATTCTGAA
>NW_025118006.1:0-1030 GCF_004010195.1 Chiloscyllium plagiosum
AAGAAGAGAAAAGAACACTGGAACACATGTAGAAACAGTGGTAGAAAGAAATGCAGAAAAGCAGCGAATGAGTGAGAAGAATCAGAAGGTGAAATCAGAGTAAGGCAGAGCTACAGATTGAGAGGTAAAATGGAGACAGATAGGAAGGAGAGAAACAAAGAGAGAAAGGAGTGAAGTAAGAAAAAGCCAGACTGAATTAGGAGAAATGTCGGGACATAAGTAAATACAAGAAAGGAAGAGACACCGAGATGGAATTATTGAAAGAAAGAATAATGCAGTTCAGAAGAGGCCGTTTGGAAAATCGAAACTATATTGGCTGAACTATGGCGACAGTTGAAAATGTTGATCGAGAGAGATGCAAAGAGTTCTTGGGGAGGAAATGGTGGGATGAAAGGGAGCTGAGATCATTTTCTATCTCACTTTCCCAGGGTTGGAATATGCCAGTGTAATGTGCAGGCAACGAATTCCAGTTGAAGTGTTGTCACTGTTGCCAGCCTGCACTACCTCAGTCCATCTCTCTCTCACCCTCTCTCTTGTTTTGTCTCTCTATCTCGTTCTCTCTCTCTCGCTCTATATCTCTCCCCTTCATTCTGTGCCTGTAAACAAGACAGATGGGGGAACTGTCTGATCTCTTGCCCCATTCTAGGGATCCGTGTGCGTTTATTTTAGCAGTTGCTGTATAGCACTTTGGGCCATTCGGTGGTGTTCTCGACGTCGAAAAAAGTTATTTCAAGCGAAGTGAACAGCTCCAAACCTCGGCATCCATGGCATACTGTGGCCAAGAACAACTGTAGATGAGATTGCAGTTGGGCAAGAAGTTAGCTCACCACCACCTTCTCAAAGAGAGCGTGGGCTGGGCAGAGAACGCTGCCTACAACAGAGATACAGGTCGCACCAATTGAAGAAAAATGAGATGAACTTCAATGTTATTGATAATCTCACGGCCTGGGTATTCACTTCAATCGCTATTTCCCAGCGACAGTGCTGAAATGGAGAAGATGTCAAGAGTAGCACGAAGTGCACATTAGGA
>NW_025118007.1:0-1030 GCF_004010195.1 Chiloscyllium plagiosum
CTTTGGACGAATGCGAATTTGGAGTTGGCACATGCTGTCCGTTTCAGCCTGCGTTTCCTCCAAAGACTGAAGATGCATGGCTGACGTTCTTTCTTCATGGGAAATTTAGAGTTACAGGAATTGGGTAGAGGTGTGAGTTGGGTGCGATTCCCTTTGCATGATTCGTGGGGGTTTCTTGGTCCAAATGTCCGGTTTGCACATTTTAGGTATTCCATTAGAACAACGTTGATCGCAGGGATTTAGGCCTTGTTATACGTTTTTTTTTAACGGAGTTGACACCTTCTTTATAAATACATGGTTTTATGTGAACGTCTTGAACGATATAAGGAGTGGAGGGACATATTTGAGTAGGACATCATGAAGGTCAATGGAGAATATTAAATAGCCTCAGATAATTAAGTTAAGCATAATCTAAAGAGATTCTGCAAGTACATTAAGAAATTGAGACCAAATAGGACCACTTTAAGATGAAAAAGCTCACCTATGTCTTGATCCTCAGCAGATGGAGAAACATATAATGTTCATTTCGCGTCAGTTTACACTGTGGAGAACGAAATGGCTGGTACACCTAAATACTGATGTTTTGAAAGTAGTTCACATTGAAAAGGGGAAGCGCTGGAGGACCTGGAAAATATAAAGTAGGATATTTCTGTGGTATCTGATCTCCTGTATCCCGGAAACTTGTGGGAAGTTAGGGAATGAAACTGTTGGGCCCTTCGTAGAAATATTTTTATCATCTATTATTACGAGTGAGGCACCGAATGACGGGGGGATGGCTAATGTTGTGCCTTTGTTTAGAAAGGAATTCATGGAGAATTCTGGGATCGATAGACCTGTGTGTCTGGTTATGGTCGTGGGTAAGTTGTTGGATGCAATTCTAAACGATAGGATTTATTTGAATTTTTAGATACAAGGAATGAATCGGGATAATCAGCTTGGTTTTGCACAAAATTGAGTTTTTTTGAGGGCGTAACCAAGAAGATCAATGAGGACATTGTGGCAGAGTTTGCTCACTTGGGCTTTAATAAAA
>NW_025118008.1:0-1030 GCF_004010195.1 Chiloscyllium plagiosum
GAGATAGAGATAGAGATAGAGATAGTGATAGAAAGATAGGGATAGGGATACGGAGATAGGGATTGAGAGATAGAGATAGAAAGATAGAAATAGAGAGCGAGAAATAGAGATAGAGATAGAGGAATAGAGAGATAGAGATAGAGAGATAGAGACGGAGATAGAGATCGAGACGAGATAGAGACAGAGATAGATATATAGATAGAGATAGTGATAGAGAGATAGGGATAGGGATACGGAGATAGGGATAGAGAGATAGAGATAGAAAGATAGAAATAGGAGATCGAGAAATAGAGATAGAGATAGAGGAATAGAGAGATAGAGATAGAGAGATAGAGACGGAGATAGAGGTCGAGACAGCGATAGAAATAGAGAGACATAGAGATGGAGAGATAGAGAGATAGAGTGATAGAGATAGAGAGGTAGAAATAGAGATAGAGATAGAGATAGCGATAGAGATAGAGATAGAGCGATAGATATTGAGAGAGAGATAGAGATAGAGAGATACATTTAGCCATAGCGATAGAGATAGCGATAGAGATAGAGCGAGAGATAGAGAGAGAGATAGAGAGAGAGATAGAGACAGACAGAGAGAGATAGATAGAGAGAGAGAGAGATAGAGATAGAGCGATAGAGACAGAGATCGAGATAGCGATAGAGATAGATATAGCGATAGAGATAGAGATAGATATTGAGAGAGATAGTGAGAGAGATAGAGGAAGAGTGAGAGTTAGAGATAGAAAGAGATAGATATTTAGAGAGAGAGATAGACATGGAGATAGATATTGAGAGAGAGATAGAGGTAGAGTTAGAGATAGAGAGAAATAGAGAGAGAGATAGAGATAGCTAGATAGAGGTAGAGATAGAGAGATAGAATAGAGAGAGAAAGAGAGATAGAGAGATAGAGATAGAGAGATATCGATAGAGATAGCGATAGAGATAGCGATAGAGATAGAGATAGATTTAGAGAGAGAGAGCTGGAGAGATAGAGAGATACAAATAGAGAGAGAGATAGAGAGATAGAGATAGAGAG
>NW_025118009.1:0-1030 GCF_004010195.1 Chiloscyllium plagiosum
GTACTGCATGTTCTGGTACATGCTGTTTTCTATACGGTACTGCATGTTCTGGTGCATGCTATTTTCCATACGGTACTGCAGGTTCTGGTGCATGTTGGTTTCCATTCAGTATTGCATGTTCTGGTGCATGCTATTTTCCATACAGTACTGAATGTTCTGGTGCATGTTGGTTTCCATTCAGTACTGCATGTTCCCGGTACACGCTATTTTACATTCAGTACAGCACATTCTGGTGCATGCTACTTTACATTCAGTACTGCATGTTCTGGTACATGCTATTTTCTATTCAGTACTGCATGTTCTGGTGCATGCTGTTTTCCATGCAGTCCTGCATGTTCTGGTGCATGCTCCTTTCCATACAGTACTGTATGTTCTGACGCATGTTCGTTTGCATTCAGTACTGTATGTTCTGATACATGCTAGATTCCATTGAGTACTGAATGTTCTGGTGCATGCTATTTTCCATACAGTACTGAATATTCTGGTGTATGTTGGTTAACATTCATTACTGCATGTTCTGGTATATGCTAGATTCCATTCAGTACTGCATTTTCTCGTGCATGCTATTTTCCATTCAGTACCAAATTTTCTGGTGCATGTTGGTTTCCATTCATTATTGTATGTTCTTGATACATGCTATTTTCCATTCAGTACTGCAATTGTGGTGCATGCCATTTTCCATTCAGTACTGCATGTTCTGGTGCATGCTAGATTCCATTCAGTACTGAATGTTCTGGTGCATGCTATTTTCCACACGGTACTGCATGTTCTGGTGCATGTCGGTTTCCATTCAGTATTGCATGTTCTGGTGCATGCTATTTTCCATACAGTACTGCATATTCTGGTGTATGTTGTTTAACATTCATTACTGCATGTTCTGGTATATGCTAGATTCCATTCAGTATTGCATGTTCTGGTGCATGTTGGTTTCCATTCATCATTGTATGTTCTTGACACATGCTATTTTCCATTCAGTACTGCAATTCTGGTGCATGCCATTTTCCACACGGTACTGCATGTTCTGGTGCAT
>NW_025118010.1:0-1030 GCF_004010195.1 Chiloscyllium plagiosum
AGTACTGACCAAACACGGACCAAGCACTGACCACGCACTGAACAAAGACCAAACACTGGACAAACACTGACCGAACACTGACCGAACACGGACCAAACGCTGACCAAACACGAACCAAATACTGACCAAATACTGAACAAACACTGACCAAACACTGACGAAATACAGACCAAGCACTGAATAAATACAGACCAAACACTGACCTGAAACTGACCTGACACTGACCTGACACTGACCTGACACTGACCAAATACTGACCGAACACGGACCGAACACGGACCAAACACTGACCGAACACGGACCGAACACTGACCAAATACGGACCAAACACGGACCAAACACTGACTAAATACAGACCAAACACTGACCAATCACTGACTAAATACAGACCAAACACTGATTGAACACAGACCGAATACAGACCAAACACTGACCGAATACTGACCGAATACTAACCGAACACAGACCAAACACTGACCAAATACTGACCAAACACGGACCAAACACTGACTAAATACAGACCAAACACTGACTAAATACAGACCAAACACTGACCAAACACGGACCAAATACTGACCATATACGGACCAAATACTGACCAAATACTGACCAAACACGGACCAAATACTGACCAAACACTGACCAAACACGGACCAAGTACGAACCAAATACAGAGCAAATACTGACCAAACACAGACCAAACAGGGACCAAACACGAACTAAATACTGACCAAATACTGAACAAACACTGACCAAACACTGACGAAATACAGTCCAAGCACTGAATAAATACAGACCAAACACTGACCTGACACTGACCAAACACTGACCAAATACTGACCGAACACGGACCGAACACGGACCAAAGACCTGAAACTGACCTGACACTGACCAAACACTGACCGAACACGGACCAAATACTGACCAAACACAGACCAAACACTGACCAAACACGGGCCAAACACTGACCAAACACTGACCAAATACTGACCAAACACAGACCAAACACTGACCAAATACTGACCAAACA
>NW_025118011.1:0-1030 GCF_004010195.1 Chiloscyllium plagiosum
ATAGTAGGTTGTGCCTCACAAACTTTATTGAGCAATTTTAAAAGGTGAGCAAACAGGTGAATGAGAGTAAAGTGGTGGATATGGTTTTCATGAAGGCACGGTCGGCTATTGCATAAAATACAGAGATATGGATTGACAGCGATTTAGCCGTTTAGATCTGTAATTGGCTCGCTGAAAGAACAGAGTGTGTGGTAGCTGATGGGGAATATTCATCTTGGAGTTCAGTTACTCATGGTGTACCACAAGGTTCCTTTTTGGGTCCACTGCTGTTTGTCACTTTTATGAGGGACCTGGGTTAGGGCATGGGATGATGGATGAGTAAATGCGCTGAATACACTAAGCTCGATAGAGTTGTCAACAGTGCCAAAGTCTGCTGCAGGTTACAGAGGGACATGGATAATCTGCAGATCTGAGCTCAGAGGTGGCAAATGGAGGTTAATGTGGAAAAGTGTGAGATGATTTAGTTTGGAAGGAGCAACAAGAATAAAGAGTTCTGGGCTAATTGTAATATTGTTGAAAGTTTAGTTGAGCAGAGAGGTCTCGGTGCATATGTACAGAAAACTCTGAAAGTTAACATCCACGTTGATAGATTTGCTTGCAAGGAGCACAGTGTGTTAGATCTTATTGGGAGAAGAATTGAGTTGCAGGGCCAAATGATCCCTTTGCAGGTCCAGAAATTTCTCTGCCGTGGGTAAACTTGTAGAGATGCGTGCAGTTCTGGTCGCCACATTATAGTACGGACGTGAAATCATTGGAAAGGGTACAGATGGGATTTCCGAGCATGTTGCCTTCTATGAAGGGAAGGTCTTACGAGGAAATGCTGAGGGACTTGAGGTTGTTTTTGCTAGAGATGAGAATTTTGAGAGTAGAATTAATAGAGACATAAAAGATGATCAGAGGTTGCCATAAGGTGGACAGTGAAAGCCTTTATCTTCAAATGGTGATGGTTGGCACAAGGGCACATGATGTAATTTGAGGGTGATAGATGCCGAGTTATATTCCTTTCTCAGATTGTAGTAATGGTGCTGGA
>NW_025118012.1:0-1030 GCF_004010195.1 Chiloscyllium plagiosum
AAGTCTACACTAACCTTCCGAAGAGTAAAAATCTGAGACCAATTCCTCTGTTCTATATTTACCCTTAAAGCACCTAATCCAGAAATCCCTGGACGATCTGGACAATTGGACGTGACAAATCCACCTAACCTACGCATCTTTGGACTGCAGGAGTTAACCAGAACACCCATTAGAAACTCACGCAGATAAGGGGAGAATGTATAAATTGCACACCGACAGTCGCCCGATGCATGAATTGGAACCAAGTCCCTGGCGCTGTGAAGCAGCAGTGCTCACGGCTGAGTCAACGCGCCGCCCTCGTCGAGGATTCCTGACCAGAATTCACTGGAATCTCTTCGCTGACTAAAGCAAATGGAATTCAGCCATATCCCGCTGTTTCGGGATTAAATCCCATTTGCTAGCACCTTGTGAGAGCAGAATATCTTCAGAAGTAGAATAGCATTTTGGACAATCTCTCAAGTTTTCCTTTTGTCATGAGCTAATATTTGGACAACGTTCTTTGAAGTTAAATTTGCAGAGATTTTTTTATCGGTTTGTCTGTGTGCATGTGTGTGTTTTTGAGAAAGAGAAATATGATTATATATTTGCATAATCCAAACAGTCTGCCATTCATGTTTTCATCATAGTTTGAATAACATTGATTTAGATCATAAATGTGTTGTTTTCGGAGATTAAAGACACCAAACGAATTTGTTCCTAGATCTGACCCTGACCCATTCTGACATCTCTACCAATGGCCATTTCACCAACCTGTTTACTTTTAACGTTTGTTGTGAGCTGTGTAATAGCGGAACTAGAAAAGGAAGCAGTAACCCAAAAAGTCGGGGGACTATAGACCGGTGAGCCTGATGACAGTGATGGGTAAGTTGTTGGAGTTTCCCTGAGGGTGTAGTTTTACGTGCCTTTGAAGAGGCAAGGGCCGATCAGGGGTAGTCAACATGGCTGTCTGCATGTGAATACATGTCTCATTACTTTCAATGAGTTTTGTGAAGAGGTAACAAAGAAGATTGTTGAAGACAGTTTAGCAGAC
>NW_025118013.1:0-1030 GCF_004010195.1 Chiloscyllium plagiosum
GAATACAGAATTGGCTGGCCGAAAGAAGACAGCGAGTGGTAGTGAATGGAAAGTATTCTGCTTGGAGGTCTGTGACCTGTGGTGTTCTGCAGGGATCTGTTCTTAGGCCTCTGCTCTTTGTAGTTTTCAGAAATGACTTGGATGAAGAAGTGGAAGGGTGGGTTAGTAAGTTTGCCGATGACACAAAGGTCCGTGGTGTTGTAGATAGTGCGAGGGCTGTTGCACGCTACAACAAAACATTAATAGGATGCAGAGCTGGGCTGAGAAGTGGCAGATGGAGTTCAACCTGGATAAATGCGAATTGATTCATTTTGGAAGGTCGAGCTTGAATGTTGAAGACAGGGTTAAAGAAAGGATTCATGGCAGCGTGGAGGAACAGCTGGATCTTGGGGTCCAGGTACATAGATCCCTTAAAGTTGCCACCCAAGTTGATAGGGTTGTTAAGAAGGCATCTGGTGTGTTGGCTTTCATTCGCAGAGGGATTGAGTTTAAGAACCACGAGGTGTTGCTGCAGCTGTATAAAATCCTAGTTAGACCACATTTGGAATATTGTGTCCAGTTCTGGTCACCTCATTATAGGAAGGATTTAGATGCTTTAGACAGAGTGCAGAGGAGATTTACCAGGGTGCTGCCTGGACTTGAGAATGAAGAGAGGTTGAGTGAGCTAGGACTCTTCACACTGGAGAGAATTAGGAAGAGAGGTGAATTGATAGAGAGGTGTATAAGGTAATGAGAGGCATAGATAGAGTAGATAGCCAGAGACTTTTCCCCAGGGCAGAAATGGCTGTCACAAGGGGTCATAATTTTAAGGTGATTGGAGGAAAGTATAGGGGAAATGTCAAGGGTAGATTCTTTACACAGAGAGTGGCGGGTGCGTAAAATGCGCTGCCAGCAGTGGTAGCAGAGTCAGAGATATTAGGGACATTCAAACGACTGCTGGACAAGAACATGGACAGCAGTAAATTGAGGGAAGTGTAGGTTAGGTAGATCTTAGATTAAGATTTACAAGGATGTTGACAGGGTTGGAGGA
>NW_025118014.1:0-1030 GCF_004010195.1 Chiloscyllium plagiosum
CTGCAGCCGAAGCTCCAGCGGAGGAAACAGGCCGCGGCACACTTCCGGCTTCGAGGGTGGCCACGCCCCCTGGCTCTGGTCCCGCCCCTTCCTCCGCCAAATCGGCACATAAACCCCGCCCCTTCTGAACGCAGATTGTAAATCCCCGCCCCTTCCGGACGCAGCTCGTAAACCCCGCCCCATCCGGACGCACTCGTTAACCCCGTCCCTTCCGAACGCAGCTCGTAAACCCCGCCCCTTCCGAACGCAGTTCGTTCACCCCGCACTTTGGAACGCTGCATGTAAACCCGCCCCATCGATACCAAGCCACGGCTCTAGGGCACAAACTCCTTTCCACCTCGCGAACCAAACCCCGCCCCTACGCGGCGGACCCCGCGCGAGTCAAACCACGCATCCTGCCCTCACGCGCAACCGCCCACAAAGCCGCGCGCCTCTAGGATAGCCGCCTTGCCCCGCCTACTAGCTCGCGACCATCTCACGAGCACGCCCCGCCCATGTGCTCCGCCCACCCTCCAATCTAAACCCCGCTCCTTATGGTACACCCCGCCCACCCAGGTGTATTTGGAAGCACTGGCTTCTGAAGCGTTGCTCCTTCTGCGGGTAGCTGCGCTGCAGGATCATAAGGCACAGAATTAATTGCAAAACATCACAGTGTCATGCAACCGATGCAATATTTGGAACAAACCTGGACCGCTGCTGAGTCCTTCAGCTTTTAGAATACTTGGAAGCACTGGCTTCTGCAGCGCTGCTTCTTCTGCCGGTAGCTGTGCTGCAGGATCATCAATATATAAATTCCAGAACTTTAGATCAGATTCCCTCCAGTGTGGAAACAGGCCCTTCGGGCCAACAAGTCCACACCGACCCACCGAAGAGCAAAACACCCAGCCCCATTCCCCGTCACCTAACACTACGGGGCAATTTAGCTTGGCCAATTCACCTTAACCTGCACGTCTTTGGAAAATGGGAGGATATTCGCGCAGACGTTGGGGGGAGGGGCATTGAACCTGGGGCTCTGGCGCTGTGAGGCAGC
>NW_025118015.1:0-1030 GCF_004010195.1 Chiloscyllium plagiosum
ATACAGGAAAGCAGATGTGAGGAATGTCAGACCAGCCACAATCCTAATGATTGATAGAATAGGCACGAAGGGTCGAATGGCCTACTTCTCCTGTTACAACACGGGGTAAACCTTCCTGCTTAACTTAAAGCCAGCAACACAGAAAAGATTTATCCCGTGCAGTAATCTGTAAACATTCGAGAGGCCAAGAACTATTTAAAGTTATATAATTAACAACTTTATTTCTTAAAGTATAACAGAGAATAATTAACTATTTACCATTCCTTACTCTAACCCATCTTTTACCGTCCCTTCTATATTACTAGTCCAATAAAACTCCCAATCCACATTTCTTATCTCAAGCTTTCATTCTACTATTCAGATCTTCCTAGTAATATAGAAGGGAAGTTAAAGATAGGTTAGAGTAAGGAATGGTAAATAGTTGTTAATTATTCTCTGTTATACTTTAAGAAATAAAATTGTTAATTTTTACTTTAAATAGTTCTTGGCCTCTCGAATTTTTAAAGATTACTGCACAGGATAAATCTTTTGTGTGTTGCTGGTTTTAAATTAAACAGGAGGGTTTACCCCATTTGTGTCACAGGTTACTGATCAAAAAGGTACCTTTTTGAGAGAGCTATTTTCCAGGCAGTCTGTTTACATGCTGGGCTTGACAGTTCTCCTCTCAACTGTTCAATTTTCCCCGGTCTTATACCCCAAGGCATCAGATTATGTCATTTGCTTTTAAAGATTGCCAAATCAAACTGGATTGGAGTTTGATACTTTTCGGGGTATAATTTAAACTGGCCAAATTCAAAATTTGTTTTTGTCTCCAGGCAACGAGCTAATCGAGTTACTCGACCAAGTGTTACATTGTTGCCTTATTGAGAACATTTGGTGCTGTGACCGGTAGTTCTGCTGCTTTTAACTCTCAAAGTACACCCACATCTTCATAACGTCCTCAGATTTCTTATGGTCTTCCAACACACGCGATCAAAAGCGTGGTCCAAGGGGTTGGACACGCGATCAAAAGCGTGGTCCAAGGGGTTGG
>NW_025118016.1:0-1030 GCF_004010195.1 Chiloscyllium plagiosum
CATCCTGTATACAAAGGGACAGTGTTACAGCACACAGCAGCATCCCTTATACAAAGGGACAGTGTTCCAGCACACTGCACCATGCTGTGTACAAAGGGACAGTGTTCCAGCACACTGCACCATCCTTTATACAAGGGGACAGTCTTCCAGCACACTGCACCATTCTGTTTACAGAGGGACAGTATTTTAGCACACCACACCATCCTTTATGCAAAGGGACAGTGTTTCAGCACACCGCACCATCCTTTATACAAAGGGACAGTGTTCCCGCACACTGCACCATTCTGTATACAAAGGGACAGTGTTTTAGCACACCACACCATCCTTTATACAAAGGGACAGTGTTCCAGCACACTGCACCATCCTGTATACAGAGGAACAGTGTTTTAGCACACCACACCATCCTGTGTACAAAGGGACAGTGTTCCAGCACACCTCACCATCCTTTATGCAAAGGGGCAGTGTTCCAGCACACAGCACCATCCTGTATACAAAGGGACAGTGTTCTAGCACACTGCACCAAACTTTATACAAAGGGATAGTGTTCCAGCACGTTGCACAATCCTGTATACAAAGGGACAGTGTTCCAGCACACCGCACCATCTTGTATGCAAAGGGACAGTGTTCCACCACACTGCCCCATCCTGTATACAAAGGGACAGTGTTCCAGCAAACTGCACCATCCTTAATACAAAGGAACAGTGTTCCAGCACACCGCGCCATCCTGCATACAAAGGGACAGTGTTACAGCACACTGCACCATCCCTTATACAAAGGGACAGTGTTCCAGCACACAGCACCATCCTGTATACAAAGGGACAGTGTTCCAGCGCACTGCACCATCCTTTATACAAAGGGACAATGTTCCAGCGCACTGCACCATCTGTTATACAAAGGGGACAGTGTTCCAGCACATCACACCATCCTTTATACAAAGGGACAGTGTTCCAGCACACTGCACCATCCTGTATACAAAGAGACAGTATTCCAGCACACAGCACCATCCTGTATACAAAGGGACAGTGTTCCA
>NW_025118017.1:0-1030 GCF_004010195.1 Chiloscyllium plagiosum
ACTGGTATATACACACGCACTCCCCGGTATATACACACGCACTCACTGGTATATACACACACACTCACTGGTATATACACACAAACTCACTGGTATATACACACACACTCAATGGTACATACACACACACTCACTGGTATATACTCACACACTCACTGGTATATACACACATACTCACCGGTATATACACACACACTCACCGGTATATACTCACACACTCACTGGTATATACACACACACTCACTGGTATATACACACACACTCCCCGGTATATACTCACACACTCACCGGTATATACACACACACTCACCGGTATATACACACACACTCACTGGTATATACACACACACTCACTGGTATATACTCACACACTCACCGATATATATACACACACACACACACACTCACTGGTATATACACACACACTTCCCGGTATATACACACACACTCACCAGTATATACTTATGCACTCACTGGTATGTACACACACACTGACTGGTATATACTCACACACTCACTGGTATATACTCACGCACTCACTGGTATGTACACACACACCCACTTGTATATACTCACACACTCACTGGTATATACACACACACTCCCCGGTATACAAACACACACTCACTGGTGTATACAAACACACTCACTGGTATATACTCACACACTCACTGGTATATACACACACACTCCCCGGTATATACACACACACTCACTGGTATATGCACACACTCACCGGTATATTCACACACAGTCACTGGTATATGCACACACTCACCGGTATATTCACACACAGTCACTGGTATACTCACACACTCACCGGTATATACACACACACTCACTGGTATATACACACACACTCCCCGGTATATACACACACACTCAGTGGTATATACACACACACTCCCCGGTATATACACACACACTCACTGGTATATGCACACACTCACCGGTATATTCACACACAGTCACTGGTATATAAACACACATACTCACCGGTATATACACACACACTCACCGGTATATACAC
>NW_025118018.1:0-1030 GCF_004010195.1 Chiloscyllium plagiosum
AAAGAAAAACTGTTTTGAGGAACATCTCCACTCCGGCTGTAGAAATGACCCTGGCCTTCTGATTGCTCCCCATTTCAATAACCTACATTGCTCTCATGATTATGAGAATTCTTTGAGGAGTTAATGATGGGTTGGATCAAAGAGAGTTACTTCTCTGAACTTCCAGAAGGCCTGTGATATGGTACCGCACAGGAGGCTGCAGAGTAAGATAAGGACTCATGGCGTCAGAGGCCAGGTACCAGGACGGATAAAAGGTTGGCTCAATGGCAGGATGCAGAGTGAGGATAAAATTGTCCCTCTCAGGACGGCAGCCGGTGACTACCAGTGTTCCACAAGAGCTGAAAATGTGTTGCGGGAAAGCACAGCAGGTCAGGCAGCATCCCAGGAGCATGCGAATGGACGTAACGGGCATAAGCCCTTCTTCAGGATTCCTGAAGAAGGGATAATGCCCGAAACGTCAATTCTCCTGCTCCTAGGATGCTGCCTGACCTGCTGTGCTTTCCAGCAACACATTTTCAGCTCTGCATTCCAGCATCTACTGTCCTAAATTTCTCCTCGAAGTTTTCCACAAGACCCAACGTTGGGACCACAACATTTCACTTTATAGGTTAATGATCTGAGTGGCGGGGCAGAAGTCATTCTGGCTACGTTTGCAGATGATGCAAAGATAGGTGGAGGGGCATGCAGTTTTGAGGAGGCAGGGAGCCTGCAGAAAGATTTCGACAGTTTACGAGAGTGGGAAAAGGAGTAGCAGATGGAACACAATGTTGGAAAGTGTGAGGTAATGCACTTTGGTAATGAAGAACACAGGCATGGACTATTTACTAAATGGGGAACAAAATCAGAAATCTGAGTATTAAAGGGACTTGGATTCCAAGCCCAGGATTCACCTTAGATAAACTTGCAGGTTGGGTCAGTTAAGAAGGCAGATACAATGTTGTCATTCATTTCGAGAGGAGTAGGATATAATGGTGAGGATTCTGAGGCTTTCTAAGGATCTGATCAGACCACATTTCCAGTATTTTGTGCC
>NW_025118019.1:0-1030 GCF_004010195.1 Chiloscyllium plagiosum
ACACTTCCCAAAGAAATCACCCACGGCAACTGTTGTCACCAGTCCTGGCTTATTCCCCAATATCAGTTCCAATATGGCCTATTCCCTCGTCGGACTATTGATATACCACTCCAGAAAACTCACCTGGAGGCTTCTTACAAATGGTATCCCACGCAGACCTCTGACGCTAAGAGTATCCCGGTCAATGTTGGGAAAACAGAAATCTTCAATCAATACTAAATTATTGCCTCTACGTCTTTCCATTATCTGTTTAACTACTTTTTTCTTACACCTCACGCTCACTGTAATACAGCCCTAAAAATCTAATCTCACCCTTCTTATTTCACTGCTCCATCTATAGTGTCTCATGACCCAAGCCCTACATGGTGTCCTCCTTTCGCACAGCCATGATATCATCCCTGACCAGCAATGCAACTCCTTCCCCTTTTTTCAATCCCTGTCCAGTTTGAAGCGTCTATATCCTAGAACATTTGGTTGCCAACCATGCCCTTCCTTCAACTAAATCTCTGTGATCGCAAAAACGTCATATTCCCAGGCACCAACCTAAGCCCTAAGTTCATCTGTCTATACTCCCATGAATTAAAGTAGATGCATTTCAGGCCACCAGTTCTTTTGCATTCATCTGCACTCTGCCTACTCTTCCCATTACTAATGCTATCTTCCTGATTCTTAGCGTTTCCAGTTTCCACCGCACTGCCGACTTGCTTAATCGTGTGCTTCCCAGCCCTCTGCCACATTAGTATAAAACTTCCCCAACAGCAGTAGCAAAAACTCCCGAAAGGACATTCGTTCCTGTCTGGTTCAGATGTAGATCGTCAATTTTCTTATAGTTCCATATTCCCCAGAACTGGTCGCAAAATCCAACAAATCTGAAACCCGCCATGCAGCACCATTCCTCAAGTCACGTGTTCATCGTGCCTTTTTTTATTCATTTCTACGCTGGCAGTCACATGGCACCTGCAGTTATCCCGAGATTCCTACCTCTGATGTCGTCCATTTTAATTTCTCTCCTAGCTCCCTGAATTCTCCC
>NW_025118020.1:0-1030 GCF_004010195.1 Chiloscyllium plagiosum
TTGGTGCACAGTGGAACTAAATTAGAGAAATGATGTATGGAACCAGGAAACGGTAGAATTAGAGTTCGGCATCTCTAAATGGTAGATTTCGGTTCGGGCATCAGTAAATTGCAGAATTAGTATAGGGGTATGATTAAATGGGAGAATTGTCTTCGTGGAGTGCGTAAACGGAATATTTGGTATGCATCAGTAAGTGGGAGAATTGGTGGGCAGCAGTAAATGGGAGATTTGGTGGGCAGCAGTAAATGGGAGATTTGGTGCACATTGCCATTACATTAGAGAGTTTTTCGGAGTGCCAACAAATTAGAGGATTGGTGGGTAATAGCGTCACGTACATATGAACCGGCAGATACAGCCACTGGATAGCAGCATGATATTCTGAGGAGTTAAAAGGCGAAATGGCTGCGACAAGAGACCTTATTCTTCAATTTATATTTCAGGGACAAGAATATTAAGACAAATTCTAACTCCAGAAATTAACTGGATGTATATCCTGGAAGGAAGTAGATAATTGGTTTGCATTTCCAAAGTCCAGCAATTGCCTGTTCGTTTTGTTTTGATTCGATTAATTGTGTATTGTCTACATTTTGTCACAAAAAAATTGATCACTTTGCATCGCAATTATCTTCCACCAAGAGGCAGAATATGCGAAACCAGCGTGTGAGGGCGATTCCTTGAGATTCCGTCGAAAACTGGGGCACAAGCATTGAAACATCGTTTCCCAGAATCCAAGGCTTATCTAATAGCTGATGACGACATCAATTTGAAAACAAATAGCAACACCCACAATCAAGTAAACAGATAGGCTGACAGAACACCACCTGTCACTTCCTTACTTTTATACACCATGCCACAATTTATAAACCCAAGGACTATTAAAGGAAAATCATCAAACCTTGTGGAAGTCAGCTTGGGATCCATGGGTTCAGGATGACATTGTGCTCGAGGAGCACAGTCAGCTCCTGTGTAAGTAAATAATGTGACTGTCTATGGATAGGCACTCAAAGCTGAGGTATAAATATCGGGAAAG
>NW_025118021.1:0-1030 GCF_004010195.1 Chiloscyllium plagiosum
AATCCCTTTGAATGGCCGGGATTAAAATTGTTTCTCTTGTCTTTCAGGCCGTGAGAACTCTCAGCCCAAGCTGACCCTGCTGCCCCCCTCCCCAGAGCAGGTCAATGCCAAGGGCACTGCCACCCTGGTGTGCCTTGCCAATCACTTCTATCCCGATGAGCTGGAGGTGCAGTGGAAGAAGGACGGTGCAGTCATTTTGGACGGGGTTCAGACCAGTAACTACCTGCGAGCTTCGGACAGCACCTACAGTGTCAGCAGCCTGCTGACCCTCTCTGGGTCTGACTGGGAGTCCAACGCTTGCTTCTCCTGTGCCTTCACCCACGTGACCCTCCCCTCCCCCCTCAGCAAGAGCATCAGGAGATCAGAATATGTGTCGAGTGTTTGAGACAGTCCACAGAGGAGACACAACTTTAAATAGAACAGGGCTGAGCTGGCAGGGCAAAGGTCATTGTCAGCACTGAATTTCAACTCTCTTCCTTCTTTGGATTGGCTCAGAGACACTTCTGAGGTTCAAGGGTTAAGGCAGGTCATTTGGATCATCAAAAACAAGCTTTACTCTGTGTCAAACCCCATGCTGACCCTGTTCTGGGAGTGTTTGATTGAACAGTGAAGACTCGTGATGCCAAGTAAAACCTCTCAAAGATGCTGAAAAGTGCCAGCTGTACAAAAATAATGTGAACCTCAGAAGTCTCTGCTTCAGTAAACCAGATCTCCTTCCTGCTCAGCCACCAGTTCCAATTTAAGGTTCTGTCACTGTTTAAAGGGACAGGATTAGATTAGATTAGATTACAGTGCGGAAACAGTCCCTTTGGCCCAACAAGTCCACACCGACCCGTCGAAGCGCAACCCACCCATACCTCTACACTTACCCCTTACCTAACACGACAGGCAATTGAGCATGGCCAATTCACCTGACCTGCACATCTTTGTGACGGTGGGAGGGAACCGGAGCACCCGGAGGAAACCCATGCAGACACGGGGAGAATGTGCAAACTCTACATAGTCAGTCGCCTGAGGCGGGAATTGAACC
>NW_025118022.1:0-1030 GCF_004010195.1 Chiloscyllium plagiosum
CTAAAACAATATTACAGCACATAATTCCCCGATCTGGGCTAGAGAACCGTATAGATTCCGACCAAGGAACTCATTTTACCTCTAAAGTGTTACAGAAGATAATGAAAGGGTTGGGAATTTCCTGGGAGTTCCATGCTCCATGACACCTACCATCATCAGGAAGGTTTGAGAGAATGAACCAAACACTCAAACGACAACTCTCTAAATTGATAATAGAATCCAGACTCCCTTGGACCAAATGTTTACCTATAGCTCTCTTGCGAGTACAAACAGCCCCATGGAAAGATTTGGGACTATGAAAAATCATATTTAGATTATCTTATCTGGGAACAAACGGAGAATTGACAATTCCCGAAACTAAAGACTTGTTCTAAAGAAGTATATACTGGGCTTGTCCGCCTCTTTGTCTCTCCTCAGGAAACAGAGTTTATTGGCATAGACTCCGCCCCTTGAATTCACCGTTCATCCCAACCGGCCAGGAGATTGGGTCTTAGTAAAATAATGGACAGAGACAAAATTGCAGCCGGACTGGGAAAGGCCGTATCAGGATCCTTTGATTACCAAAACGACAATAAGGACAGCGGAGAAAGGTGGACTCACTACACTCGGATCAAAGGGCCAGTGAAATCTCCAGTTGAGGAAGAAGTCTGGACAGTCGAATCAACGCAAGAACCTCTGAAACTCAGGCTGAAGAGACTTAGAGTAACTAATTATACAGTGGAGACGTGAGCGCGGGATTATTTCTGTAGGATTGTGTATTAAGTCTTTTTGTGCTTCAGCACAATCTCTAGAATGCTGGGGATGCTTAGAGTTATGATGCTAGCTCTCTTAGTATTGGGATGTTGTCAAATTTAATTTTCATATGTGTTATTAACGATCCCTGGTCTGATAATCCGAAAGTAATAGACCTGATGCATGTAATTTAGTAAATTGTGGGGATGTAGATAATCAGAAACAGTACCGCAGCTCAGAGATACATCTTCAGTCCTTTGGGATATAGATATAATGGTCTTGTCACAATACACCGGGC
>NW_025118023.1:0-1030 GCF_004010195.1 Chiloscyllium plagiosum
TTCACTGCTCATAGTGTTCCAGGGACTCACTTCTCATGGTGTTCCAGGGCTCACTGTTCACAGTGTTCCAGGGCTCACTGTTCACCATGTTCCAGGGCTCACTGCCCATGGTGTTCCGGGACTCACTGTTCACAGCGTTCCGGGGCTCACTGTTCATGGCGTTCTGGGGCTCACTGTTCACAGCGTTCCAGGGTTCACTGCTCATAGTGTTCCAGGGACTCACTTCCCATGGTGTTCCAGGACTCACTGTTCACAGTGTTCCAGGGCCCACTGTTCATGGTATCCAGGGCTCACTGCTCATAGTGTTCCAAGGCTCACTGCCCATGGTGTTCTGGGGCGTACTGTTCACAGTGTTCCAGTGCTCACTGTTCACAGGGTTCGAGGGCTCACTGCCCACGGTGTTTCAGGGCTCTCTGTTCATAGTGTTTCAGGGTTCACTGTTCATGGTGTTCCAGGGCTCTCTGCTCGCGGTGTTCCAGGGCTATCTGCTCGCGGTGTTCCAGGGCTCTCTGCTCATTATGTTCCAAGGATCTCTGCTGGTGGTGTGCCAGGGCTCTCTGCTAGCGGTGTGTCAAGGCTCTCTGCTCGCGGTCTGTCAGGGCTCTCTGCTCATGCTGTTCCAGGGCTCTCAGCTCATGGTGTGCCAGGGCTCTCAGCTCGCGGTGTGCCAGGGCTCTCTGCTTGTAGTGTGCCAGGGCTCTCAGCTCATGGTGTGCCAGGGCTCTCTGCTCATGGTGTGCCAGAGCTCTCTTTTCTCAGTGTTCCAAGGCTCTCTGCTCGCGGTGTTCCAGCGTTCTCTGCTCGGGGTTTTTTATGGCTCTCTGCTCGCAGTGTGCCAGGGCTCTCTGCTCGTGGTGTTCCAGGGTTCTCTGCTCATGGTGTGTCAGGGCTCTCTGCTCATGGTGTGCCAGGGCTCTCTGCTCACGGTGTGCCAGGGCTCTCTGCTCACAGTGTGCCAGGGTTCTCTGCTCGTGGTGTGCCAGGGCTCTCTGTTCAGTGTTCCAGGGTTCACTGTTCACAGTGTGCCAGG
>NW_025118024.1:0-1030 GCF_004010195.1 Chiloscyllium plagiosum
TTGTGCCAAGCGGTGTAAACCAAGAAGGTACGGGATCTATTGTTTGTGGAAGTGTTCCAACATATAAGCCATCCTAAAATGTTCTTTTCTTTGATTGTATTTAAACTAAAGCATTTGAACAGATTATATTTTGCTTAATGTCGAGTGGTTTGACCAGTCACAACATATCTGTAAGGCACACTTCCCATCTGTATTCAAAATAAGGAAAGGTTTGGGTCTAAGCGGCATTCTTAAAATATTTTGCGGGGATCTGGTCTGGTCCACAACAGTTGTAGCAGAGGGGTTTCTGACTGACTCCTGTAATTGAAAATTTAGTCGAGGGGCAGGGGATGTTTTGCTGGAGGTAGTGCTGTAAGTTGCCTCAGACATTCAGGGAGACCTGAGGATTTGGTGAACCAACTCTGAATGGAGCATGGGGACTGCAGTTACAACATCTGAGCCTGCAACGTGAACAACAAATGGAGCAGAGGCTGCAGAGAGGGGAAGCTCTGAAACCAGGTAGTGAGTGTGTGTGGGGAAAGGGATCTGCTGTATCCACGCCGGGTTTTCCAGGACCAGCTTCTCAAGCTCCACTTGACCCAGGAGCAGAGTGTGAGGGGTCCTCACTGAACAAGGAGCTTATCATAGAGCAGTGTCACCTCCTTCAACACGACCTGCAGCTTCACACCAGGGCGAGGGTGGTGCTGCCAGTGGCTGTTAGGATCACTGTTTCATTCAGCTTCTATGATCCAGAACTTTCCAGGCAGGACTAGGTGACATATCCCTCATTTCCCAGTATCTCAACATCAATGTCACCATACGGTGATGGAGGATATATTTGGTGGATGAGCTAAGTAGATTGTTTCTCCCACAGCAGGGAGCTGCTGGGTGTATCCAGTGTAGTGGGATTCCCGATGGTGTACATAGCATCTGCAGAGACCCCATGTCAATGGGGAGAGGTAGAGGAACTGAAGGAGCTCTCGCTCTCGACTAATATTACACTATACCTATGCACACGACATTATGTTGGTGAATACCGACTGTCCTGGCA
>NW_025118025.1:0-1030 GCF_004010195.1 Chiloscyllium plagiosum
ATGAAATGCATTGTATGTCTTTAATAAAAGACTAGAGCTCCGGCCATTCATTCAATCCAACGAGCAAAACGGATTCATTCAATTGAGCAAGCTGTACTCATTTATTCAAAGATGCAGACCACGTCTTAATTCAATGAGTATAGCTTTTCACCTTCATTCAATGTGTCAAGCTTAACTCTTTCATTCAATGTAAGAAACTGCATTTATTAAATCATTGAATCAAACTACAATAATTGATTCAATGAATTATCCCTTATACCTTGTTTCAATGGAACAAACGTAACTCACTTATTTATCGAATCCTACTGCACTCATTCATTCAATAAAACAGACTGCACATGATAATTCAATCAGTAGAGCTTCTCTTCTTCATTCAACGTATAAAGCTTTCATTTAAAGAAACAATATGCATTCTTGATTCATTGATTCAAACTTTAATGATTGTTTCACTTAATCAAACGTTATTCAATGTTTCAATGAAACAAACTTAACACGCTTATTTAGTGAATGAAACTGCACAAGCTTATTCAATGAAAGAGGCTGCACTTGTTAATTCAAAGAGTAGAGGTACTCTCATTCGGTCAATGCCACAAGCTTAAGGCATTAATTCAATCAAAAAAATTGCAAACATTCAGTTCATGAAGCAAACTGCATTTTTCAATTTAAAGAATACAGTTACTCTCATTCGCTCAATGCCACAAGCTTCACACATTGTCTCAATCAACTGCACACGTTCACTCCACCAACCAAACTGCCCGTCTTAATTCAATGAGTAGAACTTCCCTCATTCATTCAATGGCTCAAGCTTAATGCCTATTCAATGAAACAAACTGCATTTATTGAATCATTGAAGCAAACTACAATCAATGATTCTCAGAATCAACCCTTATTCCTTGTTTCAATTGGACAAATCTATCTCCCATATTTAGTGAACCTAATTCATCATTCGATGAAAGAGGCTGCACTTGTCAATACAATGAATAGAGCGACTCTCATTCAATAAGTAGGTCAAGCTTTCAGCTTTCAATCA
>NW_025118026.1:0-1030 GCF_004010195.1 Chiloscyllium plagiosum
GCCCTATCTACATATTGTGTCAGGAAACCCTCCAGCACACATTGGACAAGATACTCTGGAATCCGAGACAATCCACATGAAGTTCAATAGCCTGATCTTGAGGATGGAGAGATTGTCTTGAGAATAGAGATTGAGTAGTTTGAGCTTGTACCAATTGGAACATAAATTATTCAGTGGTGACATTCTGAAATTTCATGAAACATAGTGCTTTAAATGCAGAAATGTTGTTTCCACTTTGGGAGAGCTCAGGACCAGGGAGTTTAATCTCTGGCTTAGAGGTCACAGATTTAAGGCAGAAGAGAAATTCTTCTCCCAAAATGGAGTGAATGTGTAGAATTCTTTACTACAGGACACCGAGGTTGGGCCATTGAGAACTTTCAAATGTAACTGGGCAGATTTTGAATCAGGAATGGAATCAGTGCTGATTGGGAAAATGTTGAAAAGCGGAGGTGAGGATTATCAGTCCAACCACAACGTCATTGAATAGAAGACACAACTCCATTGACAAAATTGTCCGCTTCCGATTCCTTGAAATTGACGTTGAAACGCATAAAAGTGGATCCCCAGGACCTGATCATGTGTAGGTTAGAACTCTATGGGACGCTAAGGAAGTGATTGCTGGTCCCCTTGCTGAGGTACTTGTGTAATCTAGTCACAGGTGAGGTGCTGGGAGACTGGAGGTTGGCTGACGTGGATCCACTGTTTAAGAAACGGTAAGGACAAGCCAGGGAACTATAGACCAGTGCGCGTGATGTTGGTGGTGGGAAGGGTTTTGGAGGGAATTATGAGTGACAGAATGTACATGTATTTGGAAAGGTAAGGACTGATTCGGGATCGTCAGCATGGCTTAATGCGTGGGGAATCATGTCTCACAAACTTGATTGAGTGTTTTGAAGACGTTACCAAGAAGATTGATGAGACGAGAGCAGTGGATGTGATCGATATGGAATTCAGTAAGGCGTTCAACAAAGTTCCCCAAGGGAGATTGGTTAGCAAGGTCAGATCTCACAGAATAGAGTCAAAACTAACC
>NW_025118027.1:0-1030 GCF_004010195.1 Chiloscyllium plagiosum
ATGTGAACCTCGGGATTAATTGATAATGTACCAATTCGATATCATCAAGCTTTCATAGCTTACCCATATGGGTCGAGTTCTTTGCTTGGAAGTCATTTTTACTCAATTTCTTCCAATTCTTTTGATTTTATTGCTTAATGCACTGACATTAGGCACATGATTGATTGATCACGGCTGTGTCCATTAGGAATTGGGCTATTTTCTTCTCTTGCAGAAATGCATAAAGCACAACTGATAAACTGAGATCTCATTACTGGTCAACTGTTCTTAGTTATGGACTGAAACTTTTGTTATATCACTAATCTGTGATGTATGCCTAATAATACAAACGCACACACATACGGAAACATGCGCGTACACACACACATGCACAAAACTCACACACACACAAAACGCAAGAACAGGATTGCCAACTCCACCATGTCGGTACATTTACTCGAATCGCAAATTGTGGTGCTGGATAAACACAGCCATTCAGACAAAATCCGAGAAGCAGCTGTCTGACCGACTGTGCTTTTCCAGCACTACACTTTTCGACTCTGATCTCCAGCATCTGCAGTCCTCACTTTCTTCACATCTATTTGAATAAATAACACTATGCATTGCATTTTTCAGAGTGCAAGCAAACATTTGAACTGCCACGTGAGATTCTCTTCTGCTTGGCCACACATGATTATTTCCACCAAGTCTTGTCTGGCGATGCATGATGGTCTCAGGCACAACTGGAAACAGTGTTCCACAACAGGCTGCTATATTCCAAGCATTAAAAATCCTATAAATGTGATTTAGATTTCAAATTAAATTGCACATTCTTCAGTTCATTGCATGTTATCTGATTAACTAGCAGGGTGAAATGGAGCTCCTCTACACTCAGATTTTTGACAGCATTCCACCCAATTTTCTCACAGTTTGAAGTCACCACTATTTTTGTTTTTGCACAAGCATTACTTGTTCATGTCATTAACATTAAGTTCAAAGTGAAGAATTGCGCATCTGTCTACTGACGAAATATCGAGAAGGCAATGGCCAT
>NW_025118028.1:0-1030 GCF_004010195.1 Chiloscyllium plagiosum
TCTCCTTAACTTTCTCTGCCAAAGCTATCTCGTTTCTCCTTTTTACATTCCTGGTTTCCAGCCTAAGTGTATTTCTACAGCCCCGATGCTCCTGAAGGGATTCCCTTGAGTCAGCCAGTTATATCTGACATGTGACCCTTTTTTACTTGACCAGAGCCTCGATACCCAGCCAGTGTTTCCTAATTCTGTCAGCATTGAGCTGCACACTAACAGGAACACGTTGGCGCTGAACGCTCCTTTTATCTCGGTCTTAAAATATTCCTACTTGCCAGACTTCCCTTTACCTGCAAATAGCCTCCCCAGATCTACTTTAAAAATTCATGTCTAATACTATCTTGCTCCATTGAATAACTTTAACTTGTGGACCAGGCCTGTAATTTTCCATCGCTATTTTCAAACTAATACAATTGTGGTAACTTTCCAAAGTGTTCCCCCACTAACACCTCAGGCCCGTTCCCTACCTTGTTTCCCAAGGGGAGGTCAGGTTTAGCCACATTCTCCAGTTGGGCCATTTACATAATGACTGGGAGTTTTCGGAACACACTTAACAAATACCTTCCATCCAAATGCTTAACTTAGTACCAATTCCAGTCCAGGTTTGGAAAGGTTAAGATCCCCTATCATTACAACCCTATTATTCTAAGAGATATCTGAAATCTCCTGACATATTTGCTCCTTCACTTCACATTGCCTATCGCTGCAGTACGACCGTAGAAAACTAATGGCCAATTTTTATTTCTCAGTTCCACCAATATCGCTTAACTAGGCGATCCTGCATGAATACTCCCTCTAGGTACTGCTGGGATGTTTCCCCCAATCAAAACCACCAGCTCTCCTCCTGTTTTGCCTCCTGTTCTTTCCTTCCTGTAGCATCTGTCTCCGGAACATTGAGCTGCTGGTCCTGTTGCTCCCTCAGCTGTGTTTCTGTAATATCTATGGTATCCCAATCCCATGTTCCCATCCATGCTCTGGGTTCATCTGTCTTATCTGTCTGACACTTTGCATTGAAATAACTGCAGTTTAATCCACC
>NW_025118029.1:0-1030 GCF_004010195.1 Chiloscyllium plagiosum
CCAATGTGGGTCAACATTTGGGAATTTCTGTTCACCTGGGGCCCCTTCTTCCCCAACTGGGTGCCTGGTTTCCCATTCCTATAAAGCTGCTCTCCTAATCATACCACGTTCTTCCCCTGAAAATAACGTTCCTAAAATTGCCATCAGTTCTCCCCAGGTATATAAATTAGGCCCTAGGAATTGCTCTAATTGTTCGGCTAGTCCAACGGATCCTCTATTAAACTTTTCATTTCCTTTGTAAAGACCCTAACTTCACTGCTAGTTAAGGGAGCGTTTACATATCCGAATGTACCTTCCCCAATCGGAACCTCTCGTAAGGGACATAATTTTACATTTTCCAATATCTCTGCCCCTCCTTTATGTGTGGTGGCTCGGGTGACTCTGCCCCACCCCCCCCCAGGTTCTGCATCTTTTAGTTCAGAGTCCGTTCCCATTTCTGTGTCTGGGCTCGGTTCTACATTGGGAGCTGGAGGCTTGTTCCGGGGAGTAGTATATGGGGGCGGCAAACACGTTAAGGGGTCACATTGTGGCTTCCCTTGTTCATTCTTTTTCTGTTCTTTCCCTGATTCCTCCCTATTCATGGGGCATAATTTTACTCCTGCGCTCCCTATCTAACAAACCGCATAATTGGACACTTTTTGACTGTACGCTTCTTTCCGATTGACATATATATTAAGATCTTGACACAGCCAATCCTCATCGGACCCATATTTGGGCCAAAAAATACCAGGCGCCTTAATATTTTATCTAGTCCAGACAAAACAACAACAGTAGTTCACCATTATAGCCTTATCTTTCCCCCGTGTCTGGGAGTTGTGTTCCCAATTTCCCAACATTCTCCCCAAAGGGCTGTCGGGTGAAATATATTCCCCTTTAACGTTATTTACAGATCGATCATTACCCAGGCAACTTACCTTGCCTACCATTGTTGCTAATTTAATTAATCTTAACGAGGTCCGGTGTCACCCTCTTCCACACCCCCTTCAGGGTCCTGACGAGACACCTTACTCGTCTGATTAATCTGACCAAC
>NW_025118030.1:0-1030 GCF_004010195.1 Chiloscyllium plagiosum
TTATATAGAATAGAAAACAAAAGAAGTCTGAATATTCATAATAAGAATTTCTGACTTTTAATCTGTAAGTGTAACAAAACTAGACTGAATCTTGCCCTACCTTGGTTTGGTTTTTGGGGAGTCTTATGAAGAGTTTCTCTCTATGAGACCTGATGACTTTTCTCATGCAATCTTCCACTACTCACCACATTAGTTATCCACCTGGACTCCATGGTTTTCGGCTAATTGAATCTGCTGTCATGGAGGCAGAATTAATATCTGGATAATAAGGATACCAATGTCAAGCTCCTACTTATTGACTACATATTACCTTCATCACCATCATTCCAAATAAACTGGTCTCTAAACTCCGAGACCTAGGTCTTGGCTCCTCTCTCTGTAACATGCCAAATTTCCTTAGTCTCCTGAGGAAGTAGAGACATTATTGTTCTTTCTTCACTGTCATGTTGACATGACTACACCAGGACAGATTGTTGATGGCCATAACTCCCAGGAACGTGATGCTCTCAACCACCTCTACCCCAGCATTATTGATGCAGACAGGGGTCTGCCCTCCACTCCGCTTCCTGAAGTCAATGACCAATTCTTGGTTTTGGTGACATTGATGGGGAGGTTGTTGTCTTTTTACCATGCCACTAAGTACTCAGTCTCTTTCCTGTATTCTGTCTTGTTGCTGTTTGAGATCCAACCTATGACTGTGGTATTGTCAGCAAGGTTGTAAATGGAGTTGGGATAGAATTTGGCCACACAGTCATGAGTGTGTAAGGACTGTAATAGGGGGCTGAGTATACACTGTTGCGGGGCATCAGTGTTGAGGATTCTTGTGGAGGAGGTGTTGTTGCCTATTCTTGCTGATTGTGGTCTATGGGTCAGAAAGTCAAAGATCCAGTTACAGAGAGAGGAGCCAAGACCTAGGTCTCGGAGTTTAGAGATGAGTTTTTTTGGAATGATGGTGATGAAGGTAATATGTAGTCAATAAGTAGGAGCTTGACATTGATATCCTTATTATCCAGATATTAATTCTGCCTCC
>NW_025118031.1:0-1030 GCF_004010195.1 Chiloscyllium plagiosum
TGAGGACCTCGCCCATCTCTTGTGGTTTTACACGTGAATGCTCACTTTGGATTTTAAGGCGTCCTACTTTCTCTCTAGTCGTTCTTTTTCATGACTATACTGAAAGCACATCTTTGGATCCACTGTAATTTTCTCAGCCAAGGCTATATCATACCCCCTTTTCGCCCTCCTGATTTCCTTCTTCAGTAAACTTCTTGTGTCTCTCCAGAGATTCCATTGATTCCAGCTGCCTGAACCTGAGCCACGCCTCCTTTTTTGCTGGTCAGAGCCTAATTATCTCTTGTAATACAGGGTTCTCTCTTCCTGCCTTACTTTCCCTTCACCCTCACAGGCACATATAGACCATGAATTTTAAAGAACTCCCACTTACCAGAGATCTTTTTGCCTGGAAACAAGCTACTCCAATCAATCTTTGCAAGTCCAGGTGTTCTCTCTTCCTGCCTCACTTTCCCTTCACCCTCACAGGCACACATAGACCTTGAATTTTAAAGAACTCCCACTTACCAGAGATCTTTTTGCCTGGAAACAAGCTACTCCAATCAATCTTTGCAAGTCCATGTCTAATTCCAACAAATTCGCCTCACCCCAATTTAGAACTTGAATCTGTGGACCAATTTTGTCACTCCCATAACTATTTAAAAATTAATACAGCTCCAAAATGCTCCCCCACATTACCTCTGTCGCCTATCCTGCCCTATGCCCCAACAGTAGGTCGAGTTTGTCCCTTCCCGATGAAGGACCCTCCATATGCTGCTTATGGAAACTTTCCTGAACACACGTAACAAATTTCATTCCATCTAAGTCCTTAACACTCTGAACGTTCCAGTCCATGTTAGTGTAATTAAAATCACCCATTATGACAATCCTATTGTTCCTGCAAGTCTCCCCAGTCTCCCTGCATATTTAACACTCTGGACGTTCCAGTCCATGTTAGTATAATTAAAATCATCTATTATGACAATCCTTTTGTTCCTGCAAGTCTCCCCAGTCTCCCTGAATATTTGTTCCTCCAATTCGCATTGATTATTTG
>NW_025118032.1:0-1030 GCF_004010195.1 Chiloscyllium plagiosum
TTTAACCGGGCATTGGATAGGCATATGGAGGATAATGGGCTAGTGAAGGTTAGGTGGGCTTGGATCGGCGCAACATTGAGGGCTGTACTGCGCTGTATTTTTCTATGTATTCTATGTAGATGCTCCTTATACAAAGAAGGTATCTTTCCAGGCAGTAATGAAAGAGCAAAAAGACAGTGAAGCTGAAGACAATCTATCACCCAATTTGACAATCACAGCACCAACTCACAAACTGACACTACATGTTATTTAAACAAAAACATAAAGATAGGATTTGCTGTGCTGGAGGAATAAGTAAAAAGTAAAGTGCCACCAAGGTGTCACAGGATCAGCAACATCTATAGTTCTAGAAGAGAAATGTACAAGTGCACATTGTGCAATGTCATCGGGTGAGGCCTTGAGAAATATATTAATAAAAGATATTCCATTGGCAAAGATTCATGCATATAATGAAGGATGTAAGCATTGTTGCAGCCATTTCAATATATCATGTCAAAACTGAAATCTCCTTTTAAAATACACCTGGCATGAAACAGTGAATTGCAATGTAACTATGCATATTACATTGGTATGTCAGCCTATTTTCCAGCAGGCAAACAGTCCTGGAAATAGATTTCAAACAGTAAGGGAAGTGAAGTGCATGAACATAATTCCCAAGCCCTTTGATCTGGATCGGGTTAGTGAGTTGTTGCAGGGGGCGTGGTAATGGTGGGACAGGTTGGTTGGGGGTATTCAGAAGTTCCAGTGTTTCAGTGGAAAGACAGGGGTGGAGGTCATTTGTATTCAAGTGCAGAATTAGAACTGGTTTCAGTCTTTCTAACCTAATCAGGAAAAAGCTCAGAGCCATTCAAATGTTATGACAGAGAAACTTATGAAAACCTTTTCAAGTGCAGGTTTTTAATTGACCAGTGGAAGCTCCAGGAAATCTCCTCATGTTCAGTACTTTTAGACATCTGAGGTGCTTCGACTGTGATCAATTGAGCACAGGTCCAAAATTTCTAAATCGACCCATAGCTAGAGAAATCCGGCC
>NW_025118033.1:0-1030 GCF_004010195.1 Chiloscyllium plagiosum
TTTGGATCATTGGAATCTCTTTTGGGGTAGAAGAGACCTGTATATGAAGGACTGATTGCACCGAAATTGGAAGGGGACTAATTTACTGGCAGGGAAATTTGCTAGAACTGCTTGGGAGGATTTAAACTAGTAAGGTGGGGGGATGGGACCCAGGGAGATAGTGAGGAAAGAGATCGATCGGAGACGGGTACAGCTGAGAACAGAAGTGAGTCAAACAGTCAGGGCAGGCAGGAACAAGGTAGGACTAATAAATTAAACTGCATTTATTTCGATGCAAGGGGCCTAACAGGGAAGGCAGATGAACTCAGGGCATGGTTACGAACATGGGACTGAAATATCATAGCAATTACGGAAACATGGCTCAGGGATGGGCAGGACTGGCAGCTTAATGTTCCAGGATACAAATGCTTTAGGAAGGACAGAAAGGGAGGCAAGAAAGGAGGGGGAGTGGTGTTTTTGATAAGGGATAGCATTACAGCTGTGCTGAGGGAGGATATTCCTAGAAATACATCCAGGGAAGATATTTGGGTGGAACTAATAAATAAGAAAGGGATGATCACCTTATTGGTATTGTATTATAGACCCCCTAATAGTCAGATGGAAATTGAGAAACAAACTTGTAAGAAGATCTCAGCTATCTGAAAGAATAACAGGGTGGTTATGGTAGGGGATTTTAATTTTCCAAACATCGGACTGGGACTGTCATAGTGTTAAAGATAGAGATGGAGAGGAATTTCTTAAGTGTGTACAAGACAATTTTCTGATTCTTTATGTGGACGTACCTATTCGAGAAGGTGTAAAATTTGACCTACTCTTGGGAAATAAGGCAGGGCAGGTGACTGAGGTTTAACTGGGGAAGCACTTTGGGGCCAGCGACCATAATTCTATTTGTTTTAAATGGAAAAGGATAGACCAGTTCTAAAAGTTGAAGTTCTAAATTGGACAAAGGCCAATTTTGACCGTATTAGGCAAGAACTTTCGAAAGCTGATTGGAGGGAAATATTCGCAGGTAAAGGGACGGCTGGAAAAT
>NW_025118034.1:0-1030 GCF_004010195.1 Chiloscyllium plagiosum
ACAATGGGAAATATATCGTATGTAACATTAACATGGATGAATTAAAATTAAATAGAAAGAAACAAGTTGAATGGCTAACTGGAACACAAACAACAGCAAGAAGTGGATAGTAAATCTCCTTCAATAGCATTTTCTGGAAATGAATTACTCTGCAGGCATTGAAGGTCTATGGCTGCAAATGACCAACATAAGGAAGAGGTCACCTCTATTTATATACGCATCGGTTCTCCAGAGAGTCAAATGTATCAACTCATCTCTTACATTAGGTACAATCATGTAGAATGGTTTATTTTGCATAATGCACGAAATCAGGTAAGATCTGCTCCAGGCATTCTGAATTAACTCTCATTGTCTTCTCTATGCATTGGGCTCCAAATATCATGCATTTTAACTTATATTTAAATTTAAACAATTGTCCTTTTTGGAAAATAATCGTACCCTGTATATTGGTTTCTTTTTTCCTCATTAATCCCTTTACTGTCTGTAATCTGATCTTCCCAATCGGCAACTGTATATTGGATCTCATCACATTCGAAAAATTGTCCAGTTTCTGAAATTGCGTACTCAGTTGCGAATAATGGATAAGGGAGACGTCTTTCAGGCAGAGGTGCCTTCGCGTCTAGCTCAATAATGGCAGTGGCCAGTTCTCCCAGGTCAAGTTTTTCGTTTTACTTTGTTTTCGCTGTCCTACTGGAGTGCGGAAGAGTTGCAAGCTCCAATAATGGTTTCTTCTAACATTCGAAAACATCAAAGAAAACAAAGCAAACTTACAGCCAAGGAGCAGGACCTTTGGCTCTCCCAGCCTGAGCCGATCGAACTCAAATGTCTAAACTCGTCGCCCAATTACTAAGCATCTGTACCACTCTGCTCCCAGAAGTCGCTCTCTTTGGATGTTGTTCCCTCCGGCCTGTATGAAACTGTGTTGAATTAATCTTTTATTCCCGTTTATGGGCTCTTACTGTATTGGAATAGTAAATTTCTACTAATTATGGCATTCGATCGGTGACGTTTTTCTACTGGTAAGTTATTC
>NW_025118035.1:0-1030 GCF_004010195.1 Chiloscyllium plagiosum
CCAACGACTAATAACGCAGTGACCAGAACTGTAACAATACTCCAAGTGCAGCCGCACCAGAGTTTTGTACAGCTGCAGCATGACCTCATGGCTCCAAAACTCAATCCCTCTACCAATAAAAGCTAACACACCATATGCCTTCTTAACAACCCTATCAACCTGGGTGGCAACTTTCAGGGATCTATGTATATGGACACCGAGATCTCTCTGCTCATCTACACTATCAAGAATCTTACCATTAGCTCAGTACACTTCATTCCTGTTACTCCTTCCAAAGTGAATCACCTCACACTTTTCCGCATTAAACTCCATTTGCCACCTCTCAGCCCAGCTCTGCAGCTTATCTATGTCCCTCTGTAAACTGCAACATTAGATTAGATTAGATTACTTACAGTATGGAAACAGGACCTTCAGCCCAACAAGTCCACACTGACCCTCCGAAGAGCAACCCACCCAGATCCATTCCCCTACATTTACCCCTTCACCTAACACTATGGGCAATTTAGCATGGCCAATTCACCTGCACATTTATTTTGGACTGTGGGAGGAAACCGGAGCACCCGGAGGAAACCCACGCAGACACAGGGAGAATGTGCATACTCCACACAGTCAGTTGCCTGAGGCGGGAATTGAACCCCAGTCTCTGGCGCTGTGAGGCAGCAGTGCTAACCACTGTGCCACCGTGCCGCCCACATCCTTCGGCACTATCCACAACTCCACCGATCTTAGTGTCAACTGCAAATTTACTAACCCACCCTTCTACGCCCTCATCCAGGTCGTTTATAAAAATGACAAATAGCAGTGGCCCCAAAACAGATCCTTGTGGTACACCACTAGGAACTGAGCTCCAGGATGAACATTTCCCATCAACCACCACCCTCTGTCTTCTTTCAAGTAGCCAATTTCTGATCCAAACTGCTATATCACCCTCAATCCCATGCCTCTGCATTTTGTGCAATAGCCTCCCGTGAGGAACCTTATCGAACGCCTTACTAAAATCCATATACACCACATCAACTGCTTTACCCTC
>NW_025118036.1:0-1030 GCF_004010195.1 Chiloscyllium plagiosum
TGCACTGGGACTCACTGTCCTCTCTGCTCCAGTTTCTATATCCTCGCTGCTCGGGGACTGTGTCCTTGCTGCTCTGGGACTTACTGTGCTCGCTGCTCCGGGACTCACTGCCCTCGCTGCTCCGGGACTCAATGCACTCACTGCTCCGGGAATCCTTGTGTTCGGTGCTCTGGGATTAACTGTCCTCGCTGCTCGGGGACTCGCTGTCCTCACTGCTCCGGGTCTCTCCGTCCTCACTGCTCTGGGACTCTCTGACCTCGCTGCGCTGGGACTCACTGTCCTCGCTGCTCCGGGACTCGCTGCTCTGGGTCTCACTGCCCTTGCTGCTCTGGGACTCTCTGTCCTCGCTGCTCTGGGACTCACTGTCCTCGCTGCTCGGGGACTCACTGTCCTCGCTGCTCCGTATCTCTATGTCCTCGCTGCTTGGGGACTCTCTGTCCTCGCTGCTCTGGGACTCACTGTGGTCACTGCTCTGGGACTAACAGTCCTCGTTGCTCCGGGACTCACTGTCCTCGCTGCTCCGGGACTCACTGTCCTCGCTGCTCCGGGACTCACTGCACTCGCTGCTCTGGGACTCACTGTCCTCGCTGCTCTGGGACTCACTGTCCTCGCTGCTCCGGGATTCACTGTCTTCGCTGCTCCGCGGCTCACTGTCCCCTATGCTCCGGGACTCACTATCCTCGCTGCTCGGGGACTCTCTGTCCTCGCTGCTCCGGGTCTTACTGTCCTCGCTGCTTGGAACTCACTGCCCTCACTGCTCTGAGTCTCACTGTCCTCACTGCTCCAGGACTCACTGTCGTCGCTGCTCTGGGTCTCACTGTTGTCGCTGAGCTGGGATCCACTGCCCTCGTTGCTCCGCAACTCACTGCCCTCGCTGCTCCGGGTCACACTGCCCTCGCTGCTCCAGGACTCACTGCCCTCGCTGCTCCAGGACTCACTGCCCTCGCTGCTCCAGGACTCTCTGTCCTCGCTGCTCCGGGAATCTCTGTCCTCGCTGCTCCGGGACTCACTGTCCTCGCTGCTCCGGGAC
>NW_025118037.1:0-1030 GCF_004010195.1 Chiloscyllium plagiosum
GACAGGGATTCAATCTCAGTCAGTGACAGGGACTAAACCTCAGTCTCTAACAGGGGTTGAGCCTCAGTCAGTGAGAGGGCTTGAACCTCAGTCAGTGACAGGGGTTGACCCTCAGTCAGTGACAGGGATTGAATCACAGTCAGTGACAGGGATTGACCCTCAGTCAGTGACAGGGATTGAGCCTCAGTCAGTGACAGGGATTGAACCGCAGTCAGTGACAGGGACTGAATCTCTGTCAGTGACAGGGATTGAATCTCAGTCAGTGACAGGGGTTGAATCTCAGTCTGTGACAGGGATAGAATCTCAGTCAATGAAAGGGAATGAATCGCAGTGAGTGACAGTGATTGATCCTTAGTCAGTGACACGGATGGATCCTCAGTCAGTGACAGGGATTGATCCTCAGTCAGTGACAGGGATTGACCCTCAGTCAGTGACACGAATTGATCCTTAGTCAGTGACAGGGATTGACAATGTCAGTGACAGGGATTGAACCTCAGTCAGTGATAGGGATTGAACCTCAGTCAGTGACATCGAATGAATCTCAGTCAGTGACAGGTATTGACCCTCAGCCAGTGAGCGAATGTATCTCAGTCAGTGACAGGGATTCAATCTCAGCCAGTGACAGGGATTGAATCTCAGTCAGTGACAGGGATTGACCCTCAGTCAGAGACAGGGATTGAACCTCAGTCATTGACAGGGATTGAAGCTCAGTCAGTGACAGGGATTGAATCTCAGTCATTGACAGGGATTGAATCTCAGTCAGTGACAGGGATAGAATCTCAGTCAATGAAAGGGAATGAATCGCAGTGAGTGACAGTGATTGATCCTTAGTCAGTGACAGGGATGGATCCTCAGTCAGTGACAGGGATTGATCCTCAGTCAGTGACAGGGATTGACCCTCAGTCAGTGACACGAATTGATCCTTAGTCAGTGACAGGGATTGACCATGTCAGTGACAGGGATTGAACCTCAGTCAGTAACAGGGATTGGCACACATGTCAGTGACAGGGATTGATCCTCAGTCAGTGAC
>NW_025118038.1:0-1030 GCF_004010195.1 Chiloscyllium plagiosum
ATGTCCATCCCTGCTCCGTGTGGGACTCTGTCCCGATGACCATCCCTGCTCCGTGTGGCTCTCCATCCCAATGACCATCCCTGCTCCGTGTGGGTCTCCATCCCAATGACCATCCCCGCTCCGTGTGGGTCTCTGTCCCGATGACCATCCTTGCTCCGTGTGTGTCTCCGTCCCGATGACCATCCCTGCTCCGTGTAGGTCTCCATCCCGATGACCACCCCTGCTCCGTGTGGGTCTCTGTCCCGATGACCATCCCTGCTCCGTGTGGGTCTCCATCCCGATGACCACCCCTACTCCGTGTGGGTCTCTGTCCCGATGACCATCCCTGCTCCGTGTGGGTCTCTGTCCCGATGACCATTCCCGCTCTGTGCGGCTCTCCAGCCCGATGACCATCCCTGCTCCAAGTGGATCTCTGTCCTGATGACTATCCCTGCTCCGTGTGGGTCTCGAGACCGATGACCTTCCCTGCTCCGTGTGGGTCTCTGTCCCGATAATCCTCCTTGCTCCGTGGGGATCTGTTTCCTGATGACTATCCCCGCTCCGTGTGGGTCTCCTGCCCGATGACCATCCCCGCTCCGTGTGAGTGGCCAGCCCGATGACCATCCGTGCTCCGTGTGGGTCTCTGTCCCGATGACAATCCCTGCCCCGTGTGGGTCTCCAGCCGGATGACCGTCCCAGTTCCATGTGGCTCTCTGTCCTGATGACCTTCCCCTCTCTGTGTGGGTCTGCAGCCCAATGATCAGCTCCACTTCGTGTGGGTCTCCAGCCCAATGACCATCCCTGCTCCGTGTGGGCCTCAAGCCCAATGACCATCCCTGCTCCGTGTGGGGCTCAAGCCCAATGACCATCCCTGTCCCGTGTGGGTCTCTGTCCCAATGGCCATTCCTGCTCTGTGTGGGTCTCGATCCCAATGGCCATCCCTGCTCCATATGAGTCTCCATCCCAATGACCATCCCTGCTCTGTGTGGGTCTCCATCGCAATGACCATCCCTGCTGTGTGTGGGCCTCTGTCCCAATGACCATCCCTGCT
>NW_025118039.1:0-1030 GCF_004010195.1 Chiloscyllium plagiosum
CAGTGTACAGATATCTCCCTGAGAGAGAGGGGGTACTGAGTGACACCAGCCAGTGCACAGATACCTCCCTGTGAGAGAGGGGGTACTGAATGACACCAGTCAGTGTACAGATACCTTCCTCAGAGTGAGTGCGGTCTGAGAAATGCTGGCGAATGTACAGGTATCTCCCTGACAGAGAGCAGGGTCACTAAAAGACCCTGGTGATTTTACAGATATCTCCCTCAAAGAGAGAGAGCGCGGCCACTGCGAGACACCAGTCAGTGCACAGATATCATCTCCCTGAGAGAGAGAGAGCTATCTGAAAAACACCAGTCAGTGTACAGATATTGCCCTGAGATAGGGATTGGGATGTGGGATCTGAGAGACACCAGTCAGTGTACAGATATCTCCCTGAGATAGGGATTGGGGTGTGGGATCTGAGAGACACAGTCAGTGTACAGATATCTCCCTGAGATAGGGATTGGGGTGTGGATTCTGAGAGACACCAGTCAGTGTACAGATATCTCCCTGACATTGGGATTGGAGCGTGCGATCTGAACGATACCAGTCAGTGTACAGATATCTCCCTGAGATAGGGAGTGTCCCTGAGATAAGGATTGGGGTGTGGATTCTGAGAGACATCAGTCAGTGTACAGATATCTCCCTGAGATTGGGATTGGGGTGTGGGATCTGAGAGACACCAGTCAGTGTACAGATATCTCCCTGTGATAGGGATTGGGGTGTGGAATCTGAACGATACCAGTCAGTGTACAGATATCTCCCTGAGAGAGAGGGAGTACTGAGTGACACCAGCCAGTGTACAGATACCTCCCTGTGAGAGAGAGGGGGTACTGAGTGACACCAGTCAGTGTACAGGTATCTCCCTGAGAGAGAGGGGGTACTGAGTGACACCAGTTTAGTGTACAGATACCTCCCTGAGAGTGAGGGGGTACTGAATGACACCAGGTAGTGTACAGATATCTCCCTGAGAAAGAGGGGGTACTGAGTGACACCAGGTAGTGTACAGATATCTCCCTGAGATAGGGAGTGG
>NW_025118040.1:0-1030 GCF_004010195.1 Chiloscyllium plagiosum
GTTGGCACAGTAGTAAGTACTGCTGCTTCACAGTACCAGAGACCCGGCTTCAATTCACCATCTGTGTGTGGAGTTTGTACATTCTCTCTGTGTCTGCTTGGGTTTCCTCCGGGTGCTCCGGTTTCCCCCCACAGTCCAAAAATGTACAGGTTAGGTGAATTGGCCATACTAAATTGCCCGTAGCGTTAGGTGAAGGGTTAAAATGTTGGGGAATGGGTCTGGGTAGGTTGCTCTTCGGATGGTCGTTATGCACTTGTTGAGATGAACGGCCTTTTTCCACACTGGAAGTAATCTAATCTAATGTATTGTGCATAAGACTAGTACATCATTACTTTTAGACAAGCTTTTGGCACTGTGCATTGTATCATTTCCGTTTTATGCGCACCTGCAGCTTATTCTTTATGTCATTCATTGCAATAGTCAGATCTGAAGATCTTTTTTCATCTGCAGGATGGACACAGACTCTTTCGTTCAATTTGTTTGAAATATCTCGAGCGATGAGAATAAAGGTTGCATTAAGTTCTACAGTTAAACACTGTAGAATATCAATTTTCTCGTTCTCATCCCTAGGTTGAGTTGGAAGCAAATTAATAGAAGAACCACGGTTCTGAATATTGTTTTAAAAAGTGATGTCATGTTGAAATAATACATTTAGAAGAAAAGAAAATGTTGTATGCACTTGACAGACATACAGAAATGCAGAGTGAATGCATAATATGAACAAGAATCTAGAGTTAATTTTAAAAGTAGGAAAAATCTTTTCTTAGGTTTCAAAGGAAACAAGACCCCAGATTTCATGAACAGTGCTATTTGATTGTCCATCAATCTCACTTTTCCAAATCCAGGCTTTCCTTTGTCACTGATGTTTTTTTACAGCCACACTTCCTCTTCGCCTTCCTAATCTTTCCTTTAACACTAACTCTCCTTGCCTTTAGCTGCTACAGACGCTTCCACTGATCATTTCCCTTAACACTTCCTGCCCAGTATGTCATTCCATTTCCCCTATTACTCCCACTTTCCCTGACTATCA
>NW_025118041.1:0-1030 GCF_004010195.1 Chiloscyllium plagiosum
GTGTGTCTGCGTGTATCCCCCTCACTGTATGTGTGTGTGCATGTCCTTCCCTCGCTATGTGTCTGCGTGTATTCCCCTCACTGTGTGTGTTTGCATGTCCTTCCCTCGCTGTGTGTCAGCGTGTATCCCCCTCACTGTGTGTGTTTGCACGTCCTTCCCTCGCTGTGTGGCTGCAGGTATCTCTCTCACTGTGTGTGTGTATATCCTTCCCTCGCTGTGTGTCGGCGTGTATCCCCCTCACTGTGTGTGTGTGTGTGCATGTCCTTCCCTCGCTATGTGTCTGCGTGTATCCCCCTCACCGTGTGTGTTTGCATTTCCTTCCCTCGCTGTGTGTCTGCACGTATCTCTCTCACTGTGTGTGTGTGTGTGTGCATGTCCTTCCCTCACCATGTGTCTGCGTGAATCCCCCTCACTGTGTGTGTGCGTGCATGTCCTTCCCTTGCTGTGTGTCTGCGTGTAACCCCCTCACTGTGTGTGTGTGTGTGTGTGTGCGCGTGTCCTTCCCTCGCTGTGTGTCGGCAGGTATCTCTCTCACTGTGTGTGTGTGCATGTCCTTTCCTCGCTATGTGTCTGCGTGTAACCCCCTCACTGTGTGTGTGTGCATGTCCTTCTCTCGCTGTGTGTCTTCGTGTAACGCCCTCACTGTGTGTGTGTGTGCATGTCCTTCCCTCGCTGTGTGTCTGCGTGTAGCCCCCTCACTGTGTGTGTGTGTGTGTGCATGTCCTTCCCACGCTGTGTGTCTGCGTGTATCCCCCTCACTGTGTGTGTGTGCATGTCCTTCCCTCGCTGTGAGTCTGCGTGTATCCCACTCACTGTGTGCGTGTGCATGTCCTTCCCTCGCTGTGTGTCTGTGAGTATCCCCCTCACCGTGTGCGTTTGCATGTCCTTCCCTGGCTCTGTGTCTGCGGGTATCTCCGTCACTGTGTGTATTTGCGTGTCCCCCCCTCGCTGTGTGTCTGCGTATATCCCCATCACTGTGTGTGTGTGTGCATGTCCGTCCCTCGCTGTGTGTCTGCGTGTAACCCCCTCA
>NW_025118042.1:0-1030 GCF_004010195.1 Chiloscyllium plagiosum
CAATTGACCAAGAAAGGCCGAGGACTGGTTCAAATCCCACTATGACAAATGTTGGGCATCGAATTAAACAAAAGTCTGGAGTTGAAACTCTACCGATGACCATGAAATCATTGTCAATTGCTTTTCTGACGTCCTTTCGAGGTGAAAACTGCCAGCCTCCGAATGCAGATACCCAGAAATGTCATTGACTCTTTACTTCCGTCTGAAATGGCAAAACATTTGTGAGTTTCAACAGCTAGAACATTGCAGAAAACAATGGAAGGACCACGTGGTATCAACAAATGCACTGGAAATGGCAGCCGAAAACTCACTCCTGTCAGTATGCAAAGTCCGCCTTCTTAATATCTGTGATTAGTCAATCAAAAACGTGACAGAACCTTGCTCATAAAATCATAATCTTCACACACTCGCCATCTCCATGCGTGTTCTGTCCTACTGTCAGGGCAGACTCAAAGGCGGTGGTAGCAATGGTAGACAGTTGGAAGAGAGTTGAACTGGGACTCAACATTGACTCTTGACCACATGTCATCAGATCAAATATGGGCAAGGAAATCGCTTGCTCTGTACAATGTTACCCACACCGTCCTTAACCCACTACCCTTGTGATGGAGCGCCGGAGGCTGAGGGATGACATTGTAGAGGTTTATAAAATCATGTGGGGCTTAGATAAAGTGAAGCCAAGTTCTTTTCCTTGGTAGGGGAGTTCAAAATTAGAGGGTTTAGGGTTAATGCCAAAGTGGAAGCAATTAAAAGGGATCTGAGGAGTGGTAGGTGTACAGACTGAGGTACCAGAGGAAGTGGTGGAGGTGGGTACAAAAATAACATTTTAAAAGACAGAGACATGGAGCGAGAAGTTTAAAGGGGGTACGAACCAAGTGAGATTAATTCAGTTTGGAATATCTGGCCGGCATGGACGGTTGGACGGGACAGTCTGTTTCGGTGCTGTATCTATGACTCTATAGCGAAAAGGCTATTGATAATAATTGGTTACATCTAATGAAACGAACAGACAAGGTGGTTCAGACAGCAC
>NW_025118043.1:0-1030 GCF_004010195.1 Chiloscyllium plagiosum
GCCATACTTTTTTCTGGACACTCCAAGTCTCTGTCACACTAAAAAATAACTTGTAAATCATACCAGATGTTTCTAAATTCACTTTATGCAACTGAATATAAAGCGTGTTCAAAGTGATTATGTATAGAATATGCAATTGGAAATTAACTCCCTTTAATTCTACATGCAACCACAAGCAGAAAAAGCTAAAACGAAGTTCAATACTATTGTCAGACAATACAATTAGTGACTTTATTTCTGCAACCACTCCAAGATTCTCTCAAATTACAAAATAAGATATCATTTGTATTTGGCGTTTCTAAATTCAGTTTAGGCAAGCTAATATCGAGTATGTCTAAAATGAATATGTTAAGAATGTGTGTGTATGTCACTAAACTGTTTGGACACGGAGATTAGAAGAACCTCACCACATTACGGAATCTCTCTCCTTGTATCTTTTTTTAACATGCACCGACTACAAGATAGATATTTGAAATTGTATTGTAAAGGAAAGCTGTGTGCCCGAGATATAAAAAGTGGATTGACAGTGATACGTAACATTCAGGTAAACCTTTGAAAGAGAATCTAATAAAGTGGAGCAGGCTGGTGAGAAGTTAGTAAATATTTCTCAACATCTACACTATTGCAGGTAACTGTTTGGGTACATCAGGAGTGTCTGGCAAGTTGCAGAGTATTACATCAATAATTTCCACGGATGTAGGTCATAAAAAGAACATTTCTACGCGCATTGGTAACTGTGACACGGGACTTTTAACGAGTAGAAATCAGCGAAAACTATGCATTACACTACACCAGTGCTCACTATGTATAAATGGCCCATTCAGTTTTAATGAGATGCATTAATCAGAGAATAGTGCAACAGGTTATACGAGTTCAAGCCAATTCAAGTTTGTCAATTTACATGGAGAAAATGACAAATGTTAGTGCCATGTGGGAGTTTGGGTCCATTAACGTCATATTCAAGAGCTTTAAAAATCCTCAATACAAACGGTTTACGAACTAGGCTGATCTTCAGCCGGAATTAATATAA
>NW_025118044.1:0-1030 GCF_004010195.1 Chiloscyllium plagiosum
CAATAATGTGAATGCTCCTTTCCTGTGATCTTTATAGCTTTCATCTGTGGTGACTCAGTAGACAAACCCACCTCAATAACTTCCTTTTCTGCAGCTGTGATGCATTCTGTAATTAGCAATGCTACTCCCTCTCCTTTTTTACGTAATTTTCTTTTTGTCATCCAAACAGGCACAACTCAACGCATCCCTGTCCCCTGACCACTGCGGATACTTCCTGACAGTCTTTCTGCATTCTATGTCTGCCCATTGAACAACTACAGCCTCCTCTGATTTATACCTATGGTTCCTATCCCCCTGTCAAACTAGTTTAAACACTTCCACAGTGGTCCAGAAAATCTCTCTCAGAGGATATTGGTACCCCTCCAGGTTAAGTACAACCTATTCTTCGTGATTAGGTCCCATGTTTCCCAGAGGTAACCCAGTCATATACATATTTGAAACCATCCATCCTGAACCAGACCAGACCTGTAGGTACGTGGTTAGCAGCACTCCCTCTCCGTTCCTCGCCTAACTCGCACTTGACCTGTTCGTAATCCTGAAATTACTACTCTGCTCGACCTGCTTTATACTTTACAATCCAATTCCCGAAATCATATTTTAGATCCACATCCATTTTGCCAAAGGTGTAAGTGATGCCAATGTGCTCCATGACTTCAGGCTGTTCATTCTCTAACTTCAGAGTCTTGTAGTTACTGTCAGAGCAATTCCGGAACCTGGCATCTCTCAGGCAACATGCCTGCAGGGATCCCACCCACGAATTGTAAATCTCCTAGCCGTTATTCAGACAATTGTGTCTCCTACCACGAGAGTTGGGCTGTTCTCCCTCCTCCCTTTCTGAGGCACGGAGCCAGGCTCTGTGCAAGAGATCTTCCTTGGTCGGTAGTCCAACTCAATATTATCCGAAATGTTGTGCGTATTATTGAGGGGAACGGTCAACGGTGTTCAGTACACATTTTGCGTCTTCCTTTTCCAATCTGTCTGAAAATGGGCAAATTACACAAAAACCCGTACGAGGATCTTGTGAAATTGA
>NW_025118045.1:0-1030 GCF_004010195.1 Chiloscyllium plagiosum
GACACAGCCGCGTGTGTACAGGAGTACAGTAGGGGGCAGAGGACACAGTCGTGTGTGTACAGGAGTACAGTAGGTGGCTGAGGACACAGCCAGGTGCGTACTGGAGTACAGTAGGGGGCTGATGACAACGCCATGTGTGTACAGGGAGTACAGTAGGGGACTCATGACAAAGCCGTGTGGGTGCAGGAAGTACAGCAGGGGGCTGATGACAAAGCCGTGCGTGTACAGGGAGTACAGCAGGGGGCTGATGACAAAGCCGTGTGTGTACAGGGAGTACTGCAGGGGGCTGATAACACAGCCGTGTTTGTACAGGAAGTACAGTAGCGGACTGCAGACACAGCTGTGTGTGTACAGGGAGTACAGTCTGGGGCTGAGGACACAGTCGTGTGTGTACAGGGAAGACAGTAGGGGGCTGAGGACACAGCCTTTGGTATACAGGGAGTACAGTAGGGGGTTGAGGACACAGCTGTGGTGTAGAGTGAGTACAGTAGCGGGCATTGGACACAGTCGTGGATGTACAGGGAGTACAGTAGGAGGCTGAGAACACAGCCATATGTGTATAGGGGGTACAGTTGGGGTCTGAGGGCACATCTCTTGGTATATAGGGAGTACAGTCGGGAGTGAGGATACAGCCATGGGTGAACAGGGAATACAGTAAGGGGATGAGGGCACAGCCGTGTGTGTACAGGGAGTACAGTAGGGGGCTGAGGACACAGCCGTGTGTGTACAGCGAGTACAGTAGGGAGCAGAGGACACAGCCGTGTGTGTACAGGGAGTACAGTATGGGGCTGAGGACACAGTCGTGTGTTTACAGCGAGTACATTAGGAAGCTGAGGACACAGCCTTTGGTATATAGGGAGTACAGTAGGCGACTGAGGACACAGCCATGTGTGTACACGGAGTACAGAAGGGAGCAGAAGACACAGCCGTGTGTGTACAGGGAGTACAGTATGGGGCTGAGGATACAGTCGTGTGTGCACAGTGAGTACAGTCGGAGGCTGAAGACAGAGCCTTTGGTATACAGGGAGTA
>NW_025118046.1:0-1030 GCF_004010195.1 Chiloscyllium plagiosum
AGGATAATGAAACTAACAAAAGGAAGTAGAAAATAGGATCAGCATAGAGAATCATATTAAAAAGGCTGAATTAAATACATTCTATCTGAATGCATGCAATTTCTTTAAAAATTACTTGAACAAAAAATTGAGGCTAATGGACATTATTTAATTTCCATTACAAAGATGTGGCTAGGCACATGTAGATAGGTATAAAGGAAAAGGAAATGGGGAGTAACATACCTAATTAGGAATGATATTGGTATATTAATAAAAGAGGATCTTAGATCGAAGGATCAAGATTGATTTGGGTGGAACCAACAAATAAGTGGGAGCCAACATCAGTGGGAATTGCTTGTAAACACTAAACTATGATGTATGGTTCACCATTAATCAGGAAATTAGAAATTAATGTAATGTGCATAATACAGTAAAAATGGGCAACTGCATTGTCTGTTGGCTAGGTTAACAGTCAGCATTAAAGTTGTGAAGAATGAATTCTTGGAATGTGCACAAGATGAGCCATCTATTCGCAAGGATAAATAATGATCCTTTATAGGAAGAGTCAGGAAAATGTATAGTGGAGAACAGGGAAATGGTACAGAAGCTGATCTGTTACTTTATATTCATAGAATCCCTACAGTATGGAAGCGGGCCATTCAGCCCCTCAAGTCCACACTGATCCTCTGAAGAGCATCCCACCCAGACCAACTCCCCTATTCTATCCTTGCAACCCTGCATTTCCCTTGGCTAATCCACCTGGCCTACACATCCCTGGACACCATGGGTAATTTAGCATGGCCACTCCACCTAACCTGCACATCTTTTGACTGTGGAAGGAAACCGGAACATCTTGAGGAAACAAACACAGACACTGAGAGAATGTGCAAACTCCACACATACAGTCACCTGTGGGTGGAATTGAACCCAGGTCCCTGGCACTGTGAGGCAGCAGTGCTATGTCTATCTTCATTGAAGAAGATAAATAAATCTCCCAGAAGTACTAGGCAATCAAGGAAATTATGAAAATGAAAAGCTAAAAGAAATTATT
>NW_025118047.1:0-1030 GCF_004010195.1 Chiloscyllium plagiosum
CTATAACCTGGTGTTGTGTGATTTTTAACTAACTATTTCTAGAAACACTCAATGTTTTGACCTCAATAGCTTCCTGTAGCAAAGGTAATCAAAGGTAATTGCAGAAGTTAGAAGTTCATGGTGGGGGGGGTGTTGGGGGTAACACAGTTACATGGCTAGAAGATTGTTTGATTAACAGGAAACAGACAGTAAACATAACTAATTATAGTGAGTGGTGTACCACAAAAATTAGTGCTAAGGCTTTAACATTTTACAATTTGTATAAATGAGACAGATAAAGGGACCAAAGATTGTTTGCTAAATTTGTTGATGATGTAAAGGTGGGAAGGAAAGTAAGTTATGAAGAGGAAATAAGGAAACAAAACAGGGTCATTTTTCACTCATTCATGGGATTTGGCATCACTCCCTGAGCCAGGATTTATTGCCCATCCTTAATTGCCCTTGAGAAGGTAATGGTCCACTACATGTTTGAAATATTAGCACCCACATAATCAACCAAATGTACAGTTACAGAATTCAGTAAATGACTCATAATTTTATCCAAAAGGTTTTATTTTGATATTAGCCACATTTTTTCAATATTAATTTAAAGATCCCCAAATGCAATTTGAGACATGGACCCTTCTTAAGATTTACAAGAGCCTATGGCAAATTGAAATAATAATATCATCAATACCACATTACTTTAAAATAATAAGAATAATTTATCTATGATAGCTGGAATTGGAACACTGTTTTGAGAGTAATTAAGAGCATAGGTTTACACTAATAGTGCATAATATGCTGCATGGTTAATTTGCCAGAAGACAGGGTTTGTGAGTCCTTTCTTGGGACACCAGATCAATGACCTTACTCAGACACTTTACTAGCAATGTAAGTTTACTGTATGAGTAATAGAGTCATAGAGATGTACAGCACTTTGGTCCAACCCATCCACGCCAACCATATATCCCAACTCAATCTAGTCCCACCTACCAGCACCTTGTACATATCCCTTCAAACCCTTCCTATTCATATAGCCATCCAAATG
>NW_025118048.1:0-1030 GCF_004010195.1 Chiloscyllium plagiosum
ACACCAATCTCTTCCATAACTTGCTGGAGTAACCTCGTGTATACCCCATCTAGCCCAGGGGATGTTTGTACTTCAATCAATCAGTCTGTACTTCCGCTCAACTTGTCTACACCCTGCCCAGCCAACTGATTGACTGCTTTCTATTTCAGTGCAATATATAGTGCTGCCTTCCTGAGCAAGTACAGTTCCCAACGTCCTTCAAATCACAGAATAAAAAAAAACAATGCACCAATCCCTTTCTGATAAAGAGCTCATGCTCGAACCATTGAATCTCCTGCTCCTGGGATGCTGCCTGATCTGCTGTGCTTTTCCAGCACCACACTGTTCGACTCTGATCTCTATCAACTGCAGTCCTCACTGTCTCCATTACTGAGGGCTATCCCCTCTGCACACTGAGCCGGGAATTAACCATCAGAAACTCATTGTATGTGGAGCTGACTGCTAAGTTCTTGAAAGTTGCACTTGATAAATACATTTTTAAAAAAGAAATTACAATTCAACAAATAGCCATTCAGTCCCAGAGTTACAATTTTGGTTCATGGTTTGGGCAGCCTATTAACAAATGGTGAATTTTTGAGGAACTCCGAGATACAGAGTATTCCAGGTGTTATAATCCAGTTTACGTTAATGCTGGGAGCATTATCAGACTGACTGTTGTGATAATGGCATGAATTGACATGTGGAGGTGGAAATGTTTGCCATCACAGAGACGTGTTTGAGGGAGGTCAGGACTAACAACTCAATATTTTGCTGTACTGGAAACTACAGGCTGGACAGGAGAGTATTTTGAAGAGGAGGTGGCATTGCATTATCCATTAAGGAACAGTTACTGCAGTAAGGAGGGACGATATCTTGGAAGTGTATTCAAATGAGGCTTTATGGGTCGAGGTTAGTGTCAAAATGATGAGAAACACACTGCTGGGGATATTTTATAGAGCCACATGAAGATAAAAATGCAGGACTAGATATATAACCAATTCACACTTGTACGAAAAATCAAATTCGGTGAGGTGTGAAGGAAAGCAGAGAT
>NW_025118049.1:0-1030 GCF_004010195.1 Chiloscyllium plagiosum
ATGTAAGTCGTGAGAAATCACACAGTTTCCTTTCACGCTTTATTTCAGAATCTGAAGGACAGCAATGAATAGTATTAATACCCACGTGACATCATAAAATTACAGAATAAGAAAAGAAACGCATGGTTTTCATTCAGTTGTGTTGCAGAAGGAGGCTATTTGGTCCTCTTTGTGTAAGTGGCGTCTCTGTGATGTAATCATACCAGTTCATTCTCTGCAATTAAAACATTAAAAATGTAAATTTTTTATCGCTCAATTTTTCTGTGAAATCATTGCTTGCAGTTGTTTTCATCACACTAATGGATAGAGTCGTCGAATTAACTGCTATACATCGCATCAAGTAATCATGAAGTATGTATGCTATTGCTAATTTTGCAGTAGTGTAACGTGTATGTTATTGATTGTTGTGCCAAACATACGAACACAGGTGAATAGTATTTTCATCTCCCGAGCAGCAAAAGTATCTATTTGACAGCGTTATTCTTGTTACTTCATTTCCTTACATTTATTTCCAGTTCTGATTCGGTACGAATTGATTGATGCCATCTTAAAAAGCATAAAAATATATTGGAGAAAGTATGATCTGAGACGATTGCAATTTGAAGTCTTTTGGGGAAAGGTAAGTCAGTTTTGATACTAATTATCTGTTTATGTAGAATATACCACAACCCATCCATCCATATGCAATTTTCATGTTTTCGCTTGTAACCGCTTTGTCATGGTCTTGTGGGTTTTCACAAACTACGTTTCCTCTGCAGAGAGATTTGCTTCAGAAAATTGAGCTCTTTCGTCAAGCATGAAAGGTCATCCCTGAAAGTATGGCATTGCCGTAAATGCAGATGAAAGTCATTTCACCCAACAAGTTTCCATCTCCACCCGAGGAGCACGCCACCCTATTCAAGTAACCCAACATTTCGATAGTTAATCCACCTGAAACACCATGCTACTGTTTAATTGTGCAAGTCCAGTTCACATAAATTGCACGTCACTGGACGAAAGGAGAAAGCAGAACATCCAGAGAACGTACAAA
>NW_025118050.1:0-1030 GCF_004010195.1 Chiloscyllium plagiosum
GTACGGGCCATAAGGGGTTATTCCACGCCGTGGTACATGTCTTAAGCACTCCCGCTTCCAAATAATCCTTAATTGTGGCCGATATTTCTTTATGTCCGCCGGGAATCCTATACTGTCTAAGACTTATTACGCGATCAGCGATCGGGATGGGGAAGGGGTCCATTTTAACCTTTCCCACTAACACCGTCCTACAGTGCAAAGCCATTTTCGTTATTCCAAATTCAAACTTCCCTTGTTGGAGGTGAAGTGTTAAACCGGCCAGAATGTCCATTCCCAGGATCCATTCTCTAACTGGTGTAATGATAACTGAATAAGTTTTAATGGGCATTGTACCTATCTTTAGGGGCAATTGTACTGTTTTTCCTTCAATCAGATTACCTCCCAGCCCAACCAGCGTGACTGGGGTTCCTTTAAACTTATGGGGCGTCCCATGGATTAAGGTGGCCTCCGCCCCTGTGTCCACTAGAGCCATAACGGTTTGGACGGATTTGCGCCAATAGATAGTCAATGATACATGAGGTCGAATGTCGTCTGCCGACCATTGGCTCGTTCGTGGGCAAACCCTTGGGGATTGGCCCGATTCCTATTGTTCCTCCCATTCATCTTCCCCGGACAGCACTGGGTAAAGACGTTTGCCTCGTCCTTCTTTGTTCTTGCCTTTCTTACCAGGTTTCCGGCCACGCCTATCCACTTTATAACACTCTCGGAGGGGAGACTGTACCTCCTCCTCCTCCTCGTCCTCCGAGGATTCCCACCGCTGGGAAGTGGAAGTTCTACCCCTTCGAGGCTCATTAACAACCGGACCCCGTGTCTGACATTTTTGTGTTAGTAATTCCACTAGGTCTTCCATAGTGGGTCGGGACTCCGTCTCTACCCGGGACACCTTCAGTCCCTTTCGTCTGCATAAGTCTTTTAATTCCGACGTGGGTCGGCCATCAATCTCCGATGCTGGGACCTGCGCCTGCATCAAAGCTTGCCACAAAGCACGCCGTGAGGGACCTTGGTTACTTCCTTGATTAGGGTTTACTTT
>NW_025118051.1:0-1030 GCF_004010195.1 Chiloscyllium plagiosum
CACTCTCTGTCCCTGCGCAGTGGGGTTTATATCCAGACCATTCCCACACTCTCTGTCTCTCTGTCCCTGAGCTGTGGGGTTTATATCCAGACCTTTCCCACTCTCTCTCTCTCTCTTAACCTGGGTAGTGGGACTTATATCCAGACCTATCCCACTCTATCTCTCTCTCTCTCTCTGTCCCTGTGCAGTGGGGTTTATATCCGACCTTTCCCTCTCTCTCTCTCTCTCTCTGTCCCTGTGCTGTGGGGTTTTTATCCAGACATTTCCCTCTCCCACTCTCTCTCTCTCTGTCCCTGTGCAGTGGGGTTTATATCCAGACCTTCCCCACTCTCTCTCTCTCTCTCTCTCTGTCCCTGTGCTGTGGGGTTTATATCCAGACCTTTCCCTCTCTCTCTCTGTGTCCCTGTGCAGTGAGGTTTATATCCAGACCATTCCCCTCTCCCTGTCCCTCTCTCTGTCTGTCACTGTGTAGTGGAGTTTCTATCAGACATTTCCCACTCACTCTCTATCTCTCCCTCTCTCTGTCTCTCTCTCTCTCTCTGTCCCTGTGCAGTTGGGATTATATCTAGACCTTTCCCACAGTCTCTGTCTCTCTGTCCCTGTGCAGTGGGATTTATATGCAGACCTTTCCCACTCTCTTTCTCTCTCTCTCTGTCCCTGTGCCGTGGGGTTTATTTCCAGTCCTTTCCCACACTCTCTCTCATTCTCTCTCTGTCCCTGTGCCGTGGGACTTATATCCAGACCTTCCCCACTCTCTCTTTCTCTCTGTCCCTGTGCAGTGGGGCTTATATCCAGACCTTTCCCTCTCTCTCTCTCTCTCTCTCTGTCCCTATGCAGTGAGGTTTATATCAGACATTTCCCACTCTCTCTCTATCTCTCCCTATCTCTGTCTCTCTGTCTCTCTGTCCCTGTGCAGTTGGGATTATATCTAGACCTTTTCCACAGTCTCGGTCTCTCTGTCTCTGTGCAGTGGGGATTATATCCCGATCTTTCCCTCTCCCACTCTCTCTCTCTCTCTGTCCCTGTACAG
>NW_025118052.1:0-1030 GCF_004010195.1 Chiloscyllium plagiosum
TCCAGGCCCCCAGTCATTGCCATGCTCCAGACCACAATGAGCTCTGATGCCACCGACCGCCAAAGTCCACACTCAGTGCCCCACACCACTGCCACATTCCAAACTCAATGAAGCTGCAATACTGTCTAGGGTTATTCTTTTATTAATAAAAATAGACTTATAATGTGCCACAAATTAGAAAATTTAATCAATGGTACTGTCATTCATTACCATCAACCTCAGGTTCACAAATATTGTTATCATAGTCACCAGCTGAAGCAAAGGATATATTATCAATGTCTGTCAAACCCACTGCTATCAAACCGGAGACATTCAAGCATGGTTCACACTCTATACAAAGGTCCTGGTGGAGACCAATAAGTTAAAATAACCAAATTACAGAAACAGAAGCCAATTATCAAAATTTCAGTTATAATTTTTACTTGAACAATTAAAGCACGGGCAGCATGATGGCATAGTGATTAGCCCTGCTGCCTCATAGTGCCACAGACCCGGGTTAGATTCTAGCCTCAGGTGACTGTCTGCGTGGAGTTTGCATGTTCTCCCCGTGTCTGTGGGGCTTTGCCTGGGTGCTTCGGTTTCCTCCTATAGTCCAGGGATGCATAGACTTAGGTGGATTAGGCTTGATAAACAGGGGATAGGACAGGAGTCTGGATGGGATGTTGTTCAGAGGGTTGGAGCAGATTTGCTCTGTTTGCTTTTACTTTTTTTCCTCTTCTTTAAAGATTTTTTTTCTTTACTTACCTTCTGTGGAGTCAGTTTGCACAGTGTGGAGTAGAGTGAGCCCAGTGCGTGGGAGAGCAAGCCCAACATGGCGTCGAGAGAGGTCCCCTGGCATCTGCTGCAGTGCCAATTGTGGCAGAGATCGAACTTACCTTCTGAAGAGAGCTCAGTTGTAGAGGCAGCAGTGACAGTATTGCAGCTTCATTGAGTTCGGAATGTGGCAGTGGGGCCCAGAGTGTGGACTTTGGCGGTTGGTGGCATCACAGCTCATTGAGGTCTGGAGCATGGCAATGACTGGGGGCCTGGA
>NW_025118053.1:0-1030 GCF_004010195.1 Chiloscyllium plagiosum
CTGATCTCTCTTTTTAGGTCTTTCCTGACTTCCGTGTAACCCTCAAGCACCCTAACTGAGTTTTCACATTTTGCCCTAACATAAGCCTTCTTCTTCTTCTTGACCAGGGATTCCACTTCCTTAGTAAACCACGGCTCATGCGTTCTATGCCTGACAGGTACATACTTATCTAGGACACACAGGAGCTTTTCCTTGAATAAGCTCCACATTTTTAATGTGCTCATCCCCTGCATTTTCCTTCCCCAATCTACGCTTCCTAAATCTTTCTTAATTGCATCGTAATTTCCCTTCCCCCAGCTGTAGCTCCTGCTCGGTGGAGTACACCTATCCCTTTCCATCACTAAAGTAAACCTGACAGAATTGTGATCGCTATCACCAAAGTGCTCACCTACTTCCAAATCTAATACCTGGCCGGGCTCATTACCCAGTACCAAATCTAATGTGGCTTCGCCCCTTGTAGGCCTGTCTACATACTGTGTCAGGAAGCCCTCCTGCACACACTGGACAAAAACTGACCCATCTATAGTACTCGTACTATAGTGTTCCCAGTCATTATTTGGATAGTTGAAGTCCACCATGACAACCACCCTGTTTCTCTCACTCCTATCGAGAATCATCTTTGCTATCCTTTCCTCTACATCTCTGGGACTATTTGGAGGCCTATAGAAAACTCCCAACAGGGTGACCTCTCCTTTCCTATTTCTAACCTTAGCCCACACTACCTCAGTTGATGAGTCCCCAAACATCCTTTCTACAACTGTAATATTGTTCCTAATCAACAATGCCACACCTTCCCCTCTTTTACCATCTTCTCTGTTCTTACTGAAACATCTGAATCCCGGAACCTGCAACAACCATTCCTGTCCCTGCACTATCCATGTCTCCATAATGGCCACAACATCAAAGTCCCAGGTACCAACCCACACTGCCAGTTCACCCACTTTATTTCGGATGCTCCTCTCGTTGAAGTACACACACTTCAAACCAGGTTCTCGCGTGCCAGTGTCAGATATTTGATTTGGGAACTCCC
>NW_025118054.1:0-1030 GCF_004010195.1 Chiloscyllium plagiosum
TGAACAGACAGTTGTCAGAATCTGGAACATTCCGCCTGAAATGGTGCTGGAATTTGAGTCCATAAGGAATTTTAATGAGAAGTTTGCAGGGAATGGAAAATAAGGAGTTTACAGGTGAACATGAAGTGGGTGACTGGGACCAAATCTGACAGTTCCTACAAAGAGACGAGGTGTAATTTGGATAAATCTGTGCTCCATCTCAGGGCAATGTCTCCTTCCTCAGCTGCAGAGCACAAACCCCAAGGGTGATCCAACCACTAATTTGAACATCTTTCTGCTTTTGGCTTGAAAAATAATAGATACCTTCCCACAGAAAATAAAGGCACACCTTTCTCCTTCCACAGTTAAATGTCAATGGTATTCAGATCCTGATGACCCTGCTGATGACAGAAAATTGATTTTGAGATCCCTGTCTCAATTATTCTCAATTAATATCCTATAAAATGAATTCACAAAACAAAGCTCACAGTCAGTGCAGGATGAATAGTGAAGGCAAACACTTCTCTTGGTATGTGTTTGGTGTGTAAATGCTCCTCTTTCAATCACCCCTCCCCCACCCAGGAAGAGGACATGTCCATGTGCCTCTCTGTACCTTGCCCCAAATAAAGATGGCGGCCATAACCCAGGACCTATCACTGCCTGAGGGCCACAGCCATTTTCCCATTTGCTGTAAACGTGGGACCAAGAGTTTCTAATTCAGGCCTAACTACATGTACAGAGCGTAATTAAACCCTCCCAGTCTCAACCGGATCCAACTCCCCTTTCCGGTTTCCTCCTCCTGCACACACCAAGGGTCATTCTAGGTCCAGTGACCCTTCCTCAGAACCGATGGCAGCTGGGAAAATTAGAATCCCTACAGTGTGGTAACAGGTCATTCGGCCCAACAAGTCCACACCCACCCTCGGAAGAGTTTCTCAACCAAACCCATTCCCTGACCCTATTATTCTCATTTCCACTGACTAGTGTACCTAACCTATACATCCCTGAACACTACGGAAAATTTAGCTTGGCCAATTCACTGAACCTGCAC
>NW_025118055.1:0-1030 GCF_004010195.1 Chiloscyllium plagiosum
TCACTGACTGAGGTTCAATCCCTGTCACTGCCGATGGTTCAATCCCTGTCAATCACTGAGGTTCAATCCCTGTCACTGCCTGAGGCTCAATCCCTGTCACAGACTGGGATTCAATCCCTGTCACTGTCTGAAAGTCAATTCCTGTCACTGTCTGAGGTTCAATACCTGTCACTGACTGAGATTCAATCTCTGTCACTAACTGAGATTCAATCCCTGTCATTGACTAAGCGTCAATCCCTGTCACTGACTGAGGTTCAATCACTGTAACTAACTGAGATTCAATCCCTGCAACTGACTGAGTGTCAATACCGGTAACTGACTGAGATTCAATCCCTGTCACTGACTGCGATTCAATCCAGGTCACTGACTGAGGTTCAATTCCTGGCACTGATTGAGATACAATCCCTGTCACTGACTCAGATTCAATTCTTGTCACTGACTGAATCTCTATCCTTGTCACTGACTAAGATTCAATTTCTGTAACTGATTGTGATTCAATCCCTGTCACTGAATGAGATTCAATCCCTGTCACTGACTGAGATTCAATCCCTGTCACTGAATGAGATTAAGTCCACGTCACTGACTGAGATTCAATCCCTGTCTCAAACTGAGATTCAAACCCTGTCACTGATTGAGAATCAATCCCTGTCACTTACTGATGCTCAAACCCTGTCTGTCATTGAGGCTCAATCCCTGTCACTGACTGAGATTCAATCACTGTCACAGACTGAGGTTCAATCCCTGTCACTGTCTGAGGGTCAATCCCTGTCACTGACTGAGATTCATTCCCTGTCTCTGACTGAATTCAATCCCTGTCAATAACTGAGATTCAATCCCTGTCACTGACTGAGATTCAAACCCTGTCACTGAGGAAGATACAAACCCTGTCACTGACTGAGGTTCAATCCCTGTCACTGACTAACGTTCAATCCATGTCACTGACTGAGTTTCAATCCTGTCACTGACTGAGATAATATTCCTGACACTGACTGTGATACAATCCCTGTTACTGACTGAGGTTCAATCCCTG
>NW_025118056.1:0-1030 GCF_004010195.1 Chiloscyllium plagiosum
TTTTAATCGCTTTACAATTTTCACCACTGTGCTATTACTGCTTTACAAGTATCATCTTTGTGTTGTACCTCTATGAAACCTGCCTGCACCCTCTCTTGGGGGAGAACATTCTGGCCATCTGTGCGGAGAATTAGTTCTGGGTCATGCTGGTCAATGTCTTCTCCGCGATGTCAATTTGTTTAATCGTATCTGTCTCTGATCAATTGAGCTGAATTCCTCTGACACCACGTGATCATGAATTGCTTTTTTTTTACCCTGTTATCAATCTCCCATGTGGGATCTCAGTGAAACCCATATACACTACATCATTTTCCCTCCCCTCTGATCTGTTCCTCAAAGCACTTGGCCACAACATGTCTGCCTACAATTCCATTTTCAATAATATTTAGACAGGAACACAAACCCACCACCTAAGAACATGCCATGACACTTATTTTGTCTGCGGCCACAGAACTGTCAGGCATCACTTCCTCGGGCATTAGCCCTTCCTGAAGAAGAGCTAATGCCCGAAACGTCGATTCTCATGTTCCCTAGATGCTGCCTGACCTGCTGCGCTTTTCCAGCAACACATTTCCATCACTTCCTCTGACAAAACCATGCTGACTCCTTGGTCAAACCTTGTCTGGACAAGTTGCAATTATTTCTCTCCTTCAGAGGTTTCCCCAAACGTTTCCCGACCATTCCTGTGAGAATCACGTGGCTGTATTTCTCTAGTTTGTTTCTATCGGCCTTGTTAAAAAGTGGAATCCCATTAATAGTCCTGCAGGCCTCCACCAACTCCCCTGTGGCAAAAAAGGAAAATGAAACATTGGTCAGAACCCCTTAAATTGCTCTTTTGTCTCACAGAGCAACGTGAGATACAACTGCACTCTGAGCTGGTGTTTTGTCCACGTTTAAGACTCTCAAAACCTCCAGTATTGTCTCAGCCCCGATATGAAACTGATCAAGAACTTCTCGGTGCATCTTCCTGCATTCTATACAGGTGTCTCCCACAAATGGACTGTTCGCCAGCTGAATGTGTAAAGTGATT
>NW_025118057.1:0-387 GCF_004010195.1 Chiloscyllium plagiosum
TCAATCCGCACACGGTCCTGGAATTATCTCCAACTCTCTGTATAAGTCCGCACACTGTCCTGTAATTATGCCAATCTCTCTGTATAAATCCCATACTCTCCTGTAATTATCCACATCTTTCTGTATAAATCCACACACTATCCTGTAATTACCCCCATCTCTCTGTATAAATCCGCACACTGTCCTGTAATTATCCCCATATCTCCGTATAAATCCACACACTATCCTGTAATTACCCCCATCTCTCTGTATAAATCCCATACTGTCCTATAATTATCTCCATATGTCTGTATAAATCGCACACTGTCCTGTAATTATCTCCATCTCTCAGTAAAATTCCGCACACAGTCCTGTAATTATCTCCATCTCCCTGTATAAATCCGCACA
>NW_025118057.1:429-1030 GCF_004010195.1 Chiloscyllium plagiosum
CATCTCTCTGTATAAATCCGCACACTGTCCTGAAATTATGTCCATCTCTCTCTATAAATCCAAGCACTGTCCTGTAAATTTCCCCATCTCTCTGTATCAATCCGTACATTGTCCTGTAATTATATCCATCTCTCTGTATAAATCCAAACATTGTCCTGTAACTATCTCCATCTCTCTGCATTAGTCCGCACACTGTCTTGTAATTATCTCCATCTCTCTGTATAAGTCCGCACACTGTCCTGTAATTATATTCATCTCTCTGTATAATTCCGCGCACTGTTCAGTAATTATCCCAATCTCTATGTGTAAATCCCATACTGTCCTGTAATTATCCACATCTCTCTGTATGAATTCCCACTCGGTCCTGTAATTATCCCAATCTCTGTGTAACTCCCATACTGTCCTGTAATTATCCCCAACGCATTGTAGAAATCAGCACACTGTCCTGTAATTGTCCCAATCTCTCTGTATAAATCCTCACACTGTCCTGTAATTTTTCTCCATCTCTCTGTATCAATCTACACATTGTCCTCTAATTATCTCCATCTCTCTGTATAAATCCAAAAACTGTACTGTAACTATCTCCATCTCTCTGTATAAG
>NW_025118058.1:0-1030 GCF_004010195.1 Chiloscyllium plagiosum
GTCTCCTTGCCTCAGGTCGAAGTGACAGACGCAATATCCAGAGAATATGAGACTACTTCGACCGACTTCAGCCAGGCGTCAGAAAGCCTCTCAGCAGTTCGAACCTCAAACTGTCTCTGAATGTCACGCTTTTCAAGAGCAGAAATGGGAAATGAGGGATATGGACAGCCAGAGAGTCGGAGAATGTGAAAAAGGCCGAGGAGGATACAGAGACAAATATAGAAAAAACGAAGACACATATTGAGTCAGACACTGAAAGAAACAATTCTCCATTCGGCGTGACTGCTAAATAACAGAAAGCAAAAGGAAATGTAGCCATTAAAACACAGCCTTCCACCAGCTCAGGAAAATGAAAGTAGTATGACAGCTGATTAAGTCCTTTTAAGATTGTAAATTCGACGTTTGTAAGCTCAAGAGTGATTTTGATAAATATCCTGATTCGACAGGTAAGATTATCATTTTCCCAACAGTATAATCTAGAAATCTATAACTAACCTGTTTCCTGTCCATCTAAAAAAAAATCAGCTTCTCTCCACAGATGTTTCCAGGTTTAGCGGGTTTTTCTATCAATTCTCGTTTTTAGTTCAGCTTTCCAAAACCTGCATCTTTCTGAATTTTGATAACCTGGCACAAAACCAAGCATTTCCAGGTTCGGACCAGTGGTCAGAAATACTGGTACCACGATATACTTGCACAATAAAACATTCATTCCCTGTTCGAAAATAGAACTAATGCCATAGCAGTTCTAGTTCCAAATCCTAACTACGACATTACACGGAATGAAGACAGACGCTCTTGCAATTATTCTCAATGAAATGGCTTTTCCCTTTCATTTCTGATCAGTTTCACTGCAGATTGTTTTCTACTCGTCTTCAAGTTTTGCAGAATGGGAAAGCCCATTTGGCCCATGGTGCAGTCTGGTTTAAAGACATTCGTCTATCCATTCCCTGTTTCCAGCTTTGGTCCTTAACCTTATGTGTTCTGATGTTTCCAGTGAAAATGGCAGTGAAGTTCTCGCTTTGATCTTAGA
>NW_025118059.1:0-1030 GCF_004010195.1 Chiloscyllium plagiosum
ATCAGTGAATGTGGCACAGTGAGACATTCAGGAGGAGGTTTAATCAGCACACACAGTAAGTTATCAGAAAACATTAAAGCAAAGTGTATTGGGAGGAACATATGCAAACAGGGTAAGGTAGGCATTAGAGAAACTATTGGAGAACATAGATGGCTGAAGAAGGCTGTTTGTGTGACTCCAGACCGGTGTACGCTGGTGTGCCAGAGGTGTCAATGCTGTGCCCCTTTAAAAGCCTTCATTTAAAGGGAATCTGAATGCAGACGTTGAAGAATCAACTAAGCTCAAAGTTCAGCTTCCTCTCTCTTTACGGTGCTGTCTGCCTCACTGTGATCTCTAGCATGTGTTGGTTTCAGTACAGATTCAGATTCCGCAGTAATTTGCTCCTACTAGAAGTAAAGATATTCTGCACTAGTAACACAGAGAGTTGGGGAGATTGGACCTGGACTATACCTGTACAATTTTGATGTCTTGATCTAAGTAAAATATACTGATCACATATACTGAATGGGCATTCTCCTGATTAATCTCTCAGATGGCACAATGGTCTGCTGAGGACACTTGGTCTGGGATCAAAGCTGGAATCTGTGTGTGAAACTGGAGAACGCTGATTGATTGTTATATGAGAACTTCACGTCTGTTTACTTGGGAAAAGGAGGTGGCAGGTATAGAATTCAAGAAGATGCACAGGGAAGCTCTTGAACAGATTGATGAAAGATGTGAGAAGGGATTGATGGTTTTGGCTGGTCTAAAACTGGACCAATGCCTAGGTCTAGATCAGTTACATCTCAAGCTGCAGTTGGAGACAAGGAATGAAAGGTGCTGATGCAAATATTTAAATAGAATCTGGTCACACGTAAGGTGCCCGAGGACTGGAGAAGACCCTTTATAGGAAGGGTTGTAGAGATAGAACAGGGAACTATACACCAATATGTTTCAGATCAGCGTTAGAAATTTTTTTGGAAAACATAGGTGGTGGTAAAAGGCTGTTTGTCTGTCTGGAGAACGGTGTCCCCTGATGTATCACAGGGAT
>NW_025118060.1:0-1030 GCF_004010195.1 Chiloscyllium plagiosum
TGAGGAACATGATTATTGACTTTCAATATTATTGGGTTACGATCAGAAACAGGAGCTAATTTTCACTTCCCTACCTTAAAGGTAATGATGCCAACTGTAAAGTTTTAATTACCACAGAATCCGCAATTTGAATCTAGTCCCTTTGTGGTTTGCATACCACATCTAGTCATTGCGTAATCTGTTGAATCATTGGGGAAGTTTAGATTAGATTAATAGCCCTAACCCATGGTGCAAAGATCCATGATTGACCAACACGAGGAATTCGGATTAAGGAATGGGCATCATGGCAGATCACCGATAAGCTGTTGTGATGAAACCCATTGTTGAATGTCAGGCTTTCATCACAGTGAGAGTAGTCTTTGCTCAACAGGTTCTACACAGGTTGCAGTGCAGCCTACCTCCACTGGTGTGGCCTTAGCACAAAATGCTTTATGCACTTTGAGGAGAAATACCAATTATGAGATGATGTGGAATTTCTTCTCTCAGACGGTTGAGGGTCTTTGGAACTCCTTGCCACTGCAGAGTCAGAGTCCTTCTCTGTAAGCCTTCTCTATAAGGCTGAGATAGATAAATTCTTAATAAGTCTGGGAATCAGGGGTTATGGGAAAATGCAAGAAAGGTGGATATGAGCAATGTCAGATCATCCACGATCCTATTCAATGGTAGAATAAGCTTAAGGGGCTGAATAGCCTATTCCTGTTCCTTATGGGCTTAATGCTACATATTAGCAAGTGGTGACTTCAGGAATTTGCAATTGCTAAATAATAATAAAAGGTATTAATTGAAAGAAGCACATTACTCATTCTAGATATGCAATGATGCAAAGCTTTTGTAATCTGTGTTGACATTTAGGGGAATCATGTGAGAGTACAAGAAGGTATAGGTGGGTCTTGACTGTTAACCATAGATGAATTTAACAGTGTTTCTGCACTTTGCATTTTGAAGTATTTTGCTTTCAGTTTCTGTACTTAATATCAGTGGTGACCACGATTAAACTCTGAAAAACAGACAGATAATAATTACATTACAG
>NW_025118061.1:0-1030 GCF_004010195.1 Chiloscyllium plagiosum
GAGTGCCGCACTGTGGGAGGGTCAGTGCTGAGGGAGCACCGCACTTCGGAGGGTCTGTGCTGAGGGAGTGCCGCACTGTTGGAAGGGTCAGTGCTGAGGGAGTGCCGCACTGTCGGAGGTTCAGTGCTGAGGGAGTTCGCACTGTCAGAGGGTCAGTGCTGAGGCAGTGCACACTGTGGGAGGGTCAGTGCTGAGGGAGTGCCGCACTGTCGGAGGGTCAGTGCTGAGGGAGTTCGCACTGTCAGAGGGTCAGTGCTGAGCGAGTGCACACTGTGGGAGGGTCAGTGCTGAGGGAGCGCTGCACTGTCCATGGGTCAGTGCTGGGGGAGTGCCACACTGTTGGAGGGTCAGTACTGAGGGAGTGTCGCACTGTCGGAGGGTCAGTGCTGAGGGAGTGCGCACTGTCGGAGGATCAGTGCTGAGAGAGTGGGCACTGTTGGAGGGTCAGTGCTGAGAGAGCGGGCAGTGTCGGAGGGTCAGTACTGAGGGAGTGCCGTACTGTCAGAGGGTCAGTACTGAGGGAGTTCCGCACTGTCGGAGGGTGAGTACTGAGGGAGTTCCGCACTGTCGGATGGACAGTGCTGAGGGAGTGCGCACTGTCAGAAGGTCAGAAGTGAGGGAATGCGCACTGTCGGAGGGTCAGTGCTGAGGGGGCAGGCACTGTCGGACGGTCAGTGCTGTGGGAGTGCCACACTGTCGGAGGGTCAGTGCTGAGGGAGTGTTGTACTGTCGGAGGGTCAGTGCTGAGGGAGTGCCGTACTGTCGGAGAGTCAGTGCTGAGGGAGTACCGCACTGTCGGAGGGTCAGTGCTGAGGGTGTGCTGCACTGTCAGAGGGTCAGTGCTCAGGGAATGTTGTACAGTTGGAGGGTCAGTATTGAGGGAGTGCCGCACTGTCAGAGGGTCAGCACTGAGGGAGTGCCGCACTGTCGGAGGGTCAGTGCTGAGGGAATGTTGAACTGTCGGATGGTCAGTGCTGAGGGTGTGCCGCACTGTCGAAGGGTCAGTGCTGAGGGGGCAGGCACTGTCGGA
>NW_025118062.1:0-1030 GCF_004010195.1 Chiloscyllium plagiosum
GCATTTGCAATTTCCACACGTTCATCTATTTTAGTCCCCTGGGATGCATTCCAACAGGGCCAGGAGACCCATCTACCTTTAGGCTGTTACCTTTCCCAACACTACCTCTTTACTGATATTGATGGTTTCCATGTTTTCATCTGCAATTGCCTCAATAGGCCCATAAAACTGAGACAATGAGAGTACAGAGACAGTATGTTCCTGCTAAGGTCGAGGCTGGTAGGCGTAGGGAATGCTGCATGACCCAAGAAATTGAGGCTTAGATCAAGAAAATGAAGGAGGGATTTTGTAGGTACAGACAGCTGGGTTTGAGTGAATCCCTTGAGGAGTAAAAGAGCAATAGGGCTATACTCGAGGGAAACCGGGGGCAAAAACGGGGCATGAGATGGTTTTGGGTAATAGTTTTAAGGAGAATCCAAAGAGATTCTATAAATACACTAAGGACAAAAAAATAACTAGGCTCAGATCAAGAAAATGAAGGAGGGATTTTGTAGGTACAGACAGCTGGGTTTGAGTGAATCCCTTGAGGAGTAAAAGAGCAATCGGGCTACACTCGAGGGAAACCGGGGGCAAAAACGGGGCATGAGATGGTTTTGGGTAATAGTTTTAAGGAGAATCCAAAGAGATTCTATAAATACACTAAGGACAAAAAAATAACTAGGCATGGAAAGGCGATCCTCAAAGATCAACAAGACTGTCTAACAGCAGGAGTTGAGAGAGATTCTATAAGTATTCCACGTCAGTTTTTGCTGACCATGCCGTGCAGATATCCCAACCCAATCTAGTCCAACTTGCTAGCACCCGGCCAATATCCCTCCTTTTCATATACCCATCAGGATGCCTTTTAAATGTTGCAATCGTACTAGCCTCCACCACTTTCTCTGGCAGCTCATTCCATACATATAGCACCCTATACGTGAATACGCGACCCCTCAGGTCTCTTTAAAGACTTACCCCTCTCACCCTAAGCCAATGCCTTCTAGTGCTGGGATCTCCCATACCAGAGAAGATACATTGTCTATTTATCCTA
>NW_025118063.1:0-1030 GCF_004010195.1 Chiloscyllium plagiosum
TCCGTGGGAATATAGCAGTATTTCACTTGCTCATACTCGTGAGTATGGCAAGATTACAGTTGTTTTATGGGGACTGTGATGCTATAACAATCTCAATATTTGTAGATGGCACCGAACCTGGAAGAACTCTGAAGTCTATGGAGGACAGTGTGGAACTCTGACACGACAGTGATACGTTGGTGTAGTGTTCAGTTTGATAGCAGATGGCATCGATGCAGAGCAGTATGAGGTGATGTACTGTGATAGGAAGGGCATTGAAAGGCAGTTTAATACAGGCCGTACCGTTATAAAGAAGCGTGCCGGATCAGAGGGTCCTGGATGTATATGAGCACAGATTATTGAAGATGTCAGAACAAGTGAGGAGAGCAGTGACTATTACAGATTAGTTTCAGTATCTGAGCTGTTTACAAGGGAAGGTGTAGGATGGAGTCTCTGTGCTCCCTTCCTGGGAGGTGGTGGTGACGATGTGTTGTGAGCCCACCCTCCTGCCCACCGAGACTGTGTGGGTTCCATTTTTACCAGCTCGACACAAAAGGGAGATGGCATCATGGCAACGGGTTCTAAGTTTTGCCGGGGGGAAACGGAGCTGCCAGTGGGTTTAAAGTGAGAATTGCCCTTCACTGAACAGAGCTCCTTACTCGGTCGGTGGGACGTGGATGTTTCAGAATCTCCACACGAGGTGTCCCGGTCCTCTCCGGCTCCGACCAGTGTCCTCCCCACATGGCAGGGGGAGGGGGTGAGGGAACGGATATCGGGCACTCCACCACCCGGATAGGCCCTTTCTGTCCTATTCCAGGCTGTTTCTTCTGGAATGGGAAAAGGGGAGGGAGGGAGTGAGGGTGGGATTGGGTGGCCATGCTGTTAGTGCTGGTGCAAGTGGGGGACATTGGGAGGGGTTCGGATGGAGGCAGTCCAAAGTGTTGTATCCATGAAATGTTATTAGTGTGAGGGGTAAAGTGGAGGGAGGGAGTGTGAGAGCGAGAAAGGGAGAGAGAGAGGGAGAGACAGGGCGGTAGAGAGAGAGAGAGAT
>NW_025118064.1:0-1030 GCF_004010195.1 Chiloscyllium plagiosum
AAACTGACCCTCACTACCATCCACCATCTGCCCAAGCCTGACCCCCACTACCGTCCAACACTGCCACAAAACTGACACTCACCGCCATCCAATACCGTCCCCAGCCTGACCCTCACCACTGTCCACCCACCACCCCCAGCGTGACCCCAACCATCATTTGCACACCGACCGCAGCCTGACCGACCCCTCTGAACACAAACCGCCCACAGCTTTACCCCCACCGCAGTCCAACACCACCCCCAGCCTGAAGCTCTCCGCTGTCCAGACACCGCCACCAGCCTGGCCCTCACCGCCATCCAACACCGTCCCCAGCCTTTCCCTCACTGCTGTCCACACACCGCCACCAGCCTAAACCTCACTGCCATCCACACACCGCCCCGAGCCTGACCCTCACTACCATCTACACAGCCACCCCAGCCTGACCCTCACAGCCATCCACCAATGACACCAACCTGACCATCATTATCGTGCACGCACACCACCTGCAGCCTGACCCTCACTGCCATACACACACTGGCCCCGGCCTGACCCCCACTGCCGTCCAACACTGCCACAAAACTGACTTTCACCGCAGTCCAATACCGCCCCCAGCCTGACTCCCACCGTCGTTCACACACCGACCCCAGCCTGACCATCCCCTCCGAACACACTCCGCCCACAACCTTACCCTCACCGCAGTCCAACACCACCCAAGCCTGAAGCTCACCGCTGCCCATACACTGCCCCCAGCCTGACTCTTCCCTCCACGAAATCACTGCCCAGCCTAACTGCCAACGTCATCCACACACCGCACCAAGCCTGACTCTCACCACAACGTCATCCACACACCAGCCTGACCATCATCGCCGTCCACACACTGCCCCCAGCCTGGCCCTCACGCCCCCAGCCTGATCCTCACTGCCATCCACACACCGCCCCCAGCCTGACCCTCACCGCTCGCACCAAGCCTGACTCTCACCACCACCCACACATGCACCCAGCCTGACCATCATCGCCGTCCACACACTGCCCCCAGCCTGGCCCTCACGCC
>NW_025118065.1:0-1030 GCF_004010195.1 Chiloscyllium plagiosum
TCTGAGGTACTGAGTGATCACTATCTGAGGTATTGAGGGAGCACTTTTTGAAATATTGAGGGAGAACTTTCTGAGGTACTGCTGGAGCACTATCTGAGGTACTGAGGAAGCACGTTTTTAGATATTGAGGGAGAACCTTCTGAGGTACTGAGGGAGCACCATCTGAGGTACTGAGGAAGCACTTTTTGAGATATTGAGGGAGCACTTTCTGAGGTACTGCGGGAGCACTATCTGATGTTTTGAGGGAGCACTTTCCGAGGTATTAAGAGAGTACCATCTGAAGTACTGAGGGAGAACTATCTGAGGTACTGAGGGAGCACTTTCTGAGTTATTGAGGGAGCAGTATCTGATGAACTGAGGAAGCACTATCTGAGGTATTGAGGGAGCACTTTCTGAAGTACTGAGGGAGCAATTTCAGAGGTATTGAGAGAGCAGTATCTGAGGTACTGAGGAAGCACTATCTGAGGCATTGAGGGAGCACTAACTGAGTTATTGAGGGAGCACGTTCTGGGTTTTGAGGAAGCACTGTCTGAGGTACTGAGGGAGCACTATCTGAGGTATTGAGTGGGTACTATCTGAGGTACTGAGGTAGAACTATCTGAGGTACTGGGCGAGCACTATCTGAGTTATTGAGGGAGCACTATCTGATGTACTGAGGAAGCACTATCTGAGGAATTGAGGGAGCCCTCTCTGAGGTGCAGAGGGTGCACTTTCTGAGGTGCTGAGGAAGCGCTTTTTGAGATATTGAGGGAGCATTTTCCGAGGTACTGAGTGATCACTATCTGAGGTACTGAGGGAGCACTTTTTGAGATATTGAGAGAGCATTTTCTGAGGTGCTGCGGGAGCACTATCTGAGGAAATGAGGTAGCACTTTTTGAATATTGAGGGAGCACTTTCTGAGGTACTGAGGGAGCACCATCTGAGGTACTGAGGAAGCACTTTTTGAGATATTGAGGGAGCACTTTCTGAGGTACTGCGGGAGCACAATCTGATGTTTTGAGTGAGCACTTTCCGAGGTATTAAGAGAGTA
>NW_025118066.1:0-1030 GCF_004010195.1 Chiloscyllium plagiosum
GAAAACTCAGTTAGGGCGCTTGAGGGTTACAAGAAAATCAGGAAAGACCTAAAAAGAGAGCTCAGAAGTGCCAGGAGGGGACATGAGAATTTGTTGGCGGATAGGATCAGGGTTAACCCTAAGGCTTTCCATAAGTATGTCAGGAATAAAAGAATGACGAGAATTAAATTAGGGCCAATCAAAGATAATAATGGGAAGTTGTGTGTGGAGTCAGAGGAGATAGGGGAAGCACTAAATAAATATTTTTCGGCAATGTTCACTATAGAAAATGAAAGTGTTGGCGAGGGAGATACAGAGAAACTTGCATCTAGACTAGAACAGAGTGAGGTTCACAAGGAAGAGGTATTAGAAATACTGCAGAGTGTAAAAATACACAAGTCCCCTGGGCCAGATGGGATCTATCCTAGGATCCTCTGGGAAGCAAGGGAAGAGATTGCCGAGCCTTTGGCATTGATCTTCAAATCATCATTGTCTACAGGAATAGTGCATGAGGACTGGAGGATAGCAAATGTGGTTCCCTTGTTCAAAAAGGGTAGTAGAGACAACCCTGGTAATTACAGACCAGTGAGTCTCACTTCAGTTGTTGGTAAAGTGTTGGAAAAGGTTATAAGAGATAGGATTTATAACCATCTAGAAAAGAATAATCTGATCAGGGACAGTCAGCACGGTTTGTGAAGGGTAGGTCGTGCCTAACAAATCTTGAGTTTTTTGACAAAGTGACCAACCAGATAGATGAGAGCAAACCGGGTGATGTGGTGCATATGGATTTCAGCAAGGCATTCGATAAGATTCCCCACAGTAGGCTGTTATACAAAATGCGGAGGAATGGGATTGTGGGAGACATAGCAGTTTGGGTCAGTAATTGACTTGCTGAAAGAAAACAGAGGATTGTAGTTGATGGAACATGTTCATCTTGGTGTCCAGTTTCTAGCGGCGTACCGCAAGGGTCGGTGTTGGGTCCACTGTTGTTCGTCATTTTTATAAATGACCTGGATTAGGGCTTAGGAGGGTGGGTTAGTAAATTTGCGGA
>NW_025118067.1:0-1030 GCF_004010195.1 Chiloscyllium plagiosum
TTCTGCTCTCTATCTCGGGGTCATTCTCTGTTTTTCTTTGACCCCTCAGTCCCTTACGTGTCTTAACTGCTTCGAAAATGTGTCTGACAGTCAGGATGTTCAGAAAGAGAATAAAAGTGAATGGGAGAAGCGGTGTTAAAAATGTTTCAATATATCTATAACTCAGCCAATGAGCATCATTATAATATCTGTAGGTGGTGTAACAGTACCATGGAACATTGTTAATGATCCTTCCGGCTTCAAATTGAAAATAGTTGGGAATATTCTTTAAAGAAAGGAAAATGCAGATTGTTACTAGAACCCTCATTGCAGTTTTCTCTGTGCAATACTGAGATTTCATCTGATGAATACAAATGGCAACAAATCGATCAAAAGAAAAAGTGACAGTGAACCAGACAGAACAATCAACGGTCAAGCGGCTCAGGGCATAGATGGCTCTACAAACAGGAGTGATGTCCAGGAAACACCATGGATAATAATAGTAAGTAAACTTATGAAGCATGATATCAAAAGTAACATACAGTAGATCAGACACTGCCATGGTTACCAGATAACAAGTGGTGCATGTCGAAAGACCACACTTGCCCCCAGACAAGAATAGAATTGCTGTTAGACTAACTGTAAGAGAGAGAGAGAGAGAAAAAAAGACAAAGTTACTGATCAAATATTCTCTATGCATGATGGATTTTAGCACAAACGTATTTGTTGTTCTGTATCTGATCATCAGAACCACTATAGTAACACCTCTCAAATGAATCAATTGCACTTTTAGAGACACAAAGGGAATCACATGATTAGCAAATTACTCCCAGAAAGACATTAATGTACTCAATATTTTTTGGGGAAGGCAGAAGTTGTTTCTTCTCCTTTTCTTGGTTACTGTGACTGGCAGGAGTTTCCCATAAGACCACAACATCCCCAAGGAGACACCTGGGATCAAGAAAATAAAGAATAGGAGACACCTGACATGGACATTGACTGCAAAATGTTTGCATTTAGCTTTGGAGTTCAGGAGCTCAGATTGCCTCCA
>NW_025118068.1:0-1030 GCF_004010195.1 Chiloscyllium plagiosum
TTGGGGTCCGGAAGAGAGAGAATGGTTGTTACGTTAACTCCAAAACAACGATAAAGTACTTGGACGAGTTTTGACAGTGTCATAACATGTCTGGTTCTGGGTCTCATGTCAGAGAGTGGGACTAATGTCGACCGTGCTGTATTTCGGACGCTACAGAGTCTGTGTTTCTGTGATTGTATGATTGTAGAATGCTCATGGTTAAACATTTAAGACAGAAATTGATGCTTTTCTGAAGAGTATAGCAATGAGAGTTGTACAGTGAACTGTAATAGCTTCTAAAGATATGCCAATGTGAAAGGTCAGATAAAGCAATTGCAGCTCAGTACAGCCTGAAACCGGAGAATGGAGAATAGGGAAATGGCAGAATTATGAAGCAACTACTTCATTCAGTCTTCACAGAAGATAACAAAGCAAAAAAAAAATCTTCCCAGCAATACCCTGAAACTTCAGTATGGTGAGAAAAAGAGAATAGAATGAAATTAGCAACCAAACAGTTCGAGAGAAAGTATTGGAACTGAACATAATGGGCAGAGACAAAGTCAACATAGATTAATGAAAGGGGAACCATATTTGAAAAAGTGAATTTTTGCAAAATTTTGGAGAAGCTGTCAATGCAATACGATTGGATTGTCAGAAAGATTTTTGATAAAGCCCCAAGCCTATTCTGCAAATTTAAATGCTATGGGAATCGGGCTAATGTCTGGTCATGGTTTTAGAATGTGAGAGCTGGCAGGAAACAGTGAGTAAGAGTAAAACATTTTTTTTTAGAACGGAAGGCTTGGAGGATATAGCAAGGATCGGGGATTGGGACCAGCTATTCCCAATACACATCATATCTTTGGTTGAGGGGCTCAAATGCAATATTCCCAAGTCTGCTGATGGCATTAAACGATGTTGGATTGTGAGTGGGTGAACAGGATGTAAAAAAGCTCCAAGGTGATTGAGACAACTGGAGTGACTCGGCAACTCCGTGGCAGATGGAGAGCAATGGGGGGAAATGTGACGTGCACTTTGTTGGGAACTTTAGAAT
>NW_025118069.1:0-1030 GCF_004010195.1 Chiloscyllium plagiosum
TTGAACACGTGGCTACAGGGATGGTGCAAGAGGGAGGGTTTCATATACCTGGATAATTGGGGCTCATCCTGGAGCAGGTGGGACCTCGACAAATAGAATGGTCTACACATAAACCAGAGAGGTATCAATGTCCTGAGAGGGAAATTTGCAAATGCTCTTCAGGACGGTTTAAACTAGATTAGATTAGATTTTAGATTAGATTAGATTAGATTACTTTACAGTGTGGAAACAGGCCCTTAGGCCCAACAAGTCCACACCGACCCGCCGAAGCGTAACCCACCCATACCCCTACATTTACCCCTTACCCAACACTACGGGCAATTTAGCATGGCCAATTCACCTGACCTGCACATCTTTGGACTGTGGGAGGAAACCGGAGCACCCGGAGGAAACCCACGCAGACACGGGGAGAACGTGCAAACTCCACACAGTCAGTCGCCTGAGGCGGGAATTGAACCCGGATCTCTGGCGCTGCGAGGCAGCAGTGCTAACCACTGTGCCACCGTGCCGCCCACAAACTAATTCAGCAGGGGGATGGGAACCTGAATTGTAACTCCATTGTACGGGAATGGAGAGTAATGAAGTCATAAATAAGATTTCATGGTCGCACGAGTATATTGGCAGGCAGGAGATTGGTTTTGAAGTGTGTCTACTTCAACGCCAGGAGCATCCAGAGTAAGGAATGTACCTGAAAAAGGGCTCATGCCCAAAACGTTGATTCTCCTGGTCCTTGGATGCTGCCTGACCTGCTGCGCTTTTCCAGCAACACATTTTCAGCATTGTTAGTCAAGGACAGTATCACAGTGGCAGAAAGGACATTTAATGAGGACTCGTCTACTGAGGTAGTATGGGCTGAGGTTAGAAACAGCAAAGAGAGGTCACCCTGTTGGAAGCTTTCTATAGGCCTCCAAAAATTTCCAGAAATGTAGTGGAAAGGATTGCAAAGATGATTCTGGATAAGACCGAATGTAACAGGGTAGTTGTTATGGGAGACATTAACTTTCCAAATATTGACTGGAAACGCAATAGT
>NW_025118070.1:0-1030 GCF_004010195.1 Chiloscyllium plagiosum
ACTGGGGCCGGGTGTTTGTGTCCACACTGAGGCCGTGTGTTTGTGTCCACACTGAGGCCGGGTATTTGTGTCCACACTGAGGCCGGGTGTTTGTTTCCACACTGAGGCAGGGTGTTTGTGTCCACGCTGGGGCCAGGTGTTTGTGTCCACACTGGGGCCAGGAGTTTGTGTCCACGCTGAGGCCAGGTATTTGTGTTCACGCTGGGGCCAGGTATTTGTGTCCACACTGGGGCCGGGTGTTTGTGTCCACACTGGGGCCGGGTGTTTGTGTCCACGCTGAGGCCGGATATTTGTGTCCACACTGGGGCCGGGTGTTTGTGTCCACGCTGAGGCTGGGTATTTGTGTCCACACTGAGGCCAGGTGTTTGTGTCGACGCTAAGGCCAGGTGTTTGTGTCCATGCTGAGGCCGGGTATTTGTGTCCAGACTGAGGCCGGGTATTTGTGTCCACACTGAGGCCGGGTGTTTGTGTACACGCTGAGGCCAGGTATTTGTGTCCAGACTGAGGCCGGGTGTTTGTGTCCACACTGAGGCCGGGTGTTTGTGTCCACGCTGAGGCCGGGTGTTTGTGTCCACACTGAGGCCAGGGGTTTGTGTCCACGCTGAGGCCGGGTGTTTGTGTCCACACTGAGGCCAGGGGTTTGTGTCCACGCTGAGGCCGGGTGTTTGTGTCCACACTGAGGCCAGGGGTTTGTGTCCACGCTGAGGCCGGGTGTTTGTGTCCACACTGAGGCCAGGGGTTTGTGTCCACGCTGAGGCCGGGTGTTTGTGTCCACACTGAGGCCGGGTGTTTGTGTCCACACTGAGGCCGGGTGTTTGTGTCCACGCTATGGCCAGGGGTTTGTGTACACGCTGAGGCCGGGTATTTGTGTCCACACTGAGACCGGGTGTTTGTGTCCACGCTGAGGCCCGGTGTTTGTGTCCACGCTGAGGCCCGGTGTTTGTGTCCACGCTGAGGCCGGGTATTTGTGTCCACACTGAGGCCGGGTGTTTGTGTACACGCTGAGGCCGGGTGTTTGTGTCCACACTGA
>NW_025118071.1:0-1030 GCF_004010195.1 Chiloscyllium plagiosum
AATAAAAATTCCAGAGGCAGCTCAGGTTGTGGGACACAGGCTCCCCCGGGAAGTACAGGACCTTGTGCCAATGTGAAATTCCGTGTCGGCTGGGGTGAGCCTGGACGGAATCCCACTGCACACCTGATCATCCTCCAACTGGTGCACTACGTCAGGTCCGAGCATTGCCGTTTTAAGGCGTCGGATGGCGGTGGCCACGTACCGGACGTCTACCACTGCCCTGCTCGCTATGTCATGCTGCAGCGTCCAGCCCAGGCTCCCGGCACCCAGCACGTCCCCGACCCTTGTCACCCTCGCCACCACGGCCCTCCCTCTGACAGCCACTCGAACCCGCGAGTACGGAGGTGCGGATTCCTGAGCAATGGCTCCCTGATGACAGCCGCTACTCCTGCTGGAGGGTAGCGGCGATGCGATTCGACCATGTTCCAGACAGTGATCAGGTCCTGGTAAAGATAGGCCGTGTCTTGAGGGCAACCTCCAAACCGTCACGGTCGACAAACAGGAGCTGCGTGTCGTAATTGAGGTTACGCACCTGGCGGAAAAAAACGTAGCCAGTACGCCCCACCGAGAAGGAGGCTCGACGTAAATGTATTGCTGCAAGGTCTGAAGGCGGAAGGTCGTGACCTGGGTGCAGACGCACACCAGCGACTGACCGCCATCCTCAACAGGGAGACTCAGAACCTGCGCAGCGACCCAGTGCACCTTTTTGTTCCAGAAGAAGTCGGCCAACGTTCTCTGGAAGGCAGCGACAAAGCCAGGAGGAGGGACCAAAGTCACCAGCCGGTAGCACAGCATGGCGGCCACCAGCTGGTTTATGACCAGCACTCGTCTCCTTAAAGATAGCACTCAGAGCAGTCCTGTCCAGCGGCCTAGGCAAGCCGAGGCTTTGGCCTCCAGCTCCTGCCAGTTGGCCGGCCAGCATTCCTCAGCCGGGCTGAGGTAGACCCCCAGGTAGAGGAAATGGGTGGTACTCCAGCTGAACCCCCGCAACTCCTCTGGCAGAGTCCACCCGCCACGGATCGACCAATAG
>NW_025118072.1:0-1030 GCF_004010195.1 Chiloscyllium plagiosum
CTGTATACAGTATTCTAAATGTGGCTGAACCAAAGTCTTGAACATTCTTAACATGACCTGCCAGCTTTTATACTCAATACCCCATCCAAAGAAGGCAAGGATACCATATGCCTTCTTGACCACTCTATCCAACTGTGCAGTCACTTTCAGGGTACAATGGACATGAACTCCCAGATCTCTTTGCTCATCAAATTTTTCCAAGGTTCTTCCCTTTATAGTATAGCTCACTCTAGAATTAGACCTTCCAAAATGCATCACGTTACATTTGCCTGGATTGAACTCCATCTATCACTTCTCTGCCCAACTCTCTAGTGTATCTATATTCTCCTGTATTCTTTGACAGTTCCCTATGCTTTCTGCTACTCCACCAATCTTGGTGTCATCTGCAGACTTACTGATCAGACCACCAATGCCCTCTTCCAGATCTTTTATGTATATCACAAACAACAGTGGCCCCAGCACTGGTCATCTTTCTCCATTTCAAGAAACTCCCTTCAACTACTACTCTCTGTCTCCTGTTGCTCAACCAGTTCTTTATCCACCTAGCTAGAACACCCTGCACACCATGTGACTTCACGTTCTCCATTAGTTTACTATGGGAAACCTTATCAAACATCTTACTAACATCCGTGCAAATGACATTTACAGCCCTTCTTTCATCTTGGTCACTTCCTCAAAAAACTCTATTAAGTTGGTAAGGCATGATCTCCCCCGCACAAAACCATGTTGTCTATCACTGATAAGCCCATTCTGTTCCAAATATAAATAGATTCTATCCCTCAGTAGCATCTCCAGCAACTTTCCCACCACTGACGTCTGTAGTTACCTGGAATATCCCTACTACCCTTCTTGTACAGGGGGACAACATTAACAACTCTTCCGTCCTCTGGCACTTCACCTGTGTTTAAGAATGCTACAAAGATATTTGTCAGGGACCCAGCTATTTCCTCTCCCACCTCCCTCAGTATCTCTCCTCAGTGAACACTGATGCAAAGTAATCATTGAGAATCTAACACATTTTCTCAGGTTC
>NW_025118073.1:0-1030 GCF_004010195.1 Chiloscyllium plagiosum
TGTTCTGCAGTATAAATATAGCCTGCTAGCTGTGTTCGATTCAGTGTTCTGCAGTATAAATATAGCCTGCTAGCTGTCTCACACTCAGTGTTCTGCAGTATAACAATGGCCTACTAGCTGTCTCACCCTCAGTATTCTGCAGTATAAATTTATCCTGCTAGCTGTCTGACACTCGGTGCTCTGCAGTATAACTATGGCCTTCCGGCTGTCTCACACTCGGTGTTCTGTAGTATAACTACAGCCTGCTAGCTGTCTTCGATTCGGTGTTCTGCATTATGAATATAGCCTGCCAGCTGTCTCACACTCAGTGTTCTACAGAATAACTATGGCCTACTAGCTGTCTCACACTCAGTATACTGCAGTATAACTTTATCCTGCTAGCTGTCTCATACTCGGTGTTCTGCAGTATAACTATAGCCTGCTAGCTGTCTCACACTCAGTGTTCAGCAGTAAAATTATGGCCCTGCTAGCTGTCTCACACTCGGTGTTCTGCAGTATAACTATAGCCTGCCAGCTGTCTCACACTTGGTGTTCTGTAGTATAACTATGGCCTGCTAGCTGTCCCACACTCGGTGTTCTGCAGTATAACTATAGCCTGCTAGCTGTCTCACACTCGCTGTTCAGCAGGAAAACTCTGGCCTGCTATCTCTCTTACACTCGGTGTTCTGCAGTATAACTACAGCCTGCTAGCTGTGTCACACTTAGTGTTCTGCAGTATAACTACAGCCTGCTAGCTGTTTCACACTCAGTCTTCAGCAGTATAAGTCTGGCCTGCTAGCTGTCTCACACTCGGTGTTCTGCAGTATAACTATAGCCTGCTAGCTGTCTCACACACGGTGTTCTGCAGTATAACTATGGCCTGCCAGCTGTCTCGCGCTCGGTGTTTTGCAGTATAACTGCAGCCTGCTAGCTGTCTCACACTTGGTGTTCTGCAGCATAACTATAGCCTGCTAGCTGTCTCACACTCGTTTTTCAGTAGTATAACTACAACCTGCTTGCTGTCTCACACTTGGTGTTGAGCACTGTAACT
>NW_025118074.1:0-1030 GCF_004010195.1 Chiloscyllium plagiosum
ACACTTTGACCCCCCTACTGATCAATACTATGAGCAGATGCATTCCTCCTCCAGCCAATCACAGTGTGAAATACTTTCCGCAAAGTATACCTACCCAAAGCACATGCTCCAAAACCCACCCATTTTCTGTACATGGACAGTGCTGGGTTTCCCCACAAATGCGTGGTCCCTGCCTCAGGGCTTGTGGGAGTTGTTGTCCCCATGAAGCCACTGGAGCCCTGTCTCTGGGAAGTGATTATAAAGTGTAGGCTGGAGGGTTGTGTGTAGGATCCCCATACAGACACACAGAACATATGGACTGTCACTGGGTTTTACTGAGACATCTGCTTCCACAACCTGATTTTTTGATGTAAGGAATATAGATTCAGCTAACTGGGGCGTGGGGTGGTTAATAGGAGGAGCAGGTTTTAAGCAGAGGTGGCTCAATTGTTAGCATTGCTGACTCACAACGTCAGGGACCTGGATTTGATTCCAGCCTTCGGCGACTGTGTGGAGCTTACACGTTCTCCCCGTGTCTGTGCAAGTTTCCTTTGGGTGCTCCAGTTTCATCCCACAGTCCAAAGATGTGCAGGTTAAGTGGATTGGCTATGCTAAATTCCCACAGTGTCCATGAATGTGCAGGTTAAGCCATTAACCATGGGAAATACAGGGAATGGGTGTCTGAATGGGATGCTCATTATAGGGTTGGTGTGGACTCCATGGACGAATACCCTGTCTCTGCACTGTAGGGATTCTATTCTATTCTCATGAAGAAGAATGTACCTATCTCAAAGTGCTGTGAATCTGGGGAATTCCTTATTCAAAATACAGTGGATGCCAGGACAATAAGCAAATTTACTGAAGAGATACAGATGTTAAATTTGCAATGAGATGAAGGGCGAGAGAGGGAGCAGGTGGGAAAAATCTAGCTGAGACCGAGGTGAGCTCAATCATCATGGTATTAAATGGTGGAGCTGGTTCAAAGGGCTGCATTGCCTCTCCTGGGCCCAGGGCTTAACTTTTTACGGTAATAACTGGAAAGCTGAATCCA
>NW_025118075.1:0-1030 GCF_004010195.1 Chiloscyllium plagiosum
TACATCTTTCCTCAAATAAGGGAACCAAAGCTGGGCACAATACTCCAGGTGCAGTCTCACCAATGCCTTGTATAGCTGCAAAATTATGGCCTTCCCTTGATATTTTATTCACTTGCTTTACTATCTGCTGGACCTGCATGCGAGCTTTCTGTACCTCATGAATGAGGACACTCACCTCCCTCTGTACCTCAGCATCACAGGTCTCTGCCCATGTACATAAAAGGTCACCTTCCCATTGCTTGACCCCAATGCATGACCTCAGACATATCCGTATTAAACTCCATCTGCCACATTTTGGCTGACTCCCCTACCCTATCTGTTGTAAGGTTCCTGTTTCCTCATTGCAATTTACCATCCCGCCTATTTTTGGCAACCGGGCCTTCCCTCCCTATTTCCAAGTCGTGAATGTAGATTGTCAAAAACTGGGTCCCAAGGACCAAACCCTGTGGCACTCCACTCGTAACCTCTTGCCATCCAGAAAAAAACCTATTTATCCCGATTCTCTGTCTTCTGTCCATTAGCCAGTCATCTACCCAAGATAATAAATTAACCATAATCCCATATGATCCAACTTTATGAATTATCCTTTTGTGCGGCACCTTATCAAATACCTGCCAAAAGTCCAGATACATTACATCTAAAGGATCCCCAGTATCCACTTTGCTCCTCACATCTTCAAAGCCATCCAGCAAATTAGTCAAACATGATTTGCCCTTCATAAACTCATGCTGACTCTGATGGATCGCATTCTGACTTGCCACCTGTCCTGATATTGCTTCCTTAATAATTGATTCTAACACTTTCCCAACAACAGATATTAAACTAACTGGTCTGTAATGTTTGAACAAGATTAGTATTTTTCCAATCCATGGGAGGTTTTCCCGTGTCGAGGGAATATTGTAATGAATGGATCCATTATCTCCACTGTCACTTCCTTTAATTCCCCAGGATGTAGGCCATCTGGACCGGGGGACTTGTCTGCCCTCAATCCTAATAGTTTGCTGAGTACCTTTTAGAACATAGAACATAG
>NW_025118076.1:0-1030 GCF_004010195.1 Chiloscyllium plagiosum
ATGTGAAACCCACACACAGACAGAGGGAGAATGTGTAATCTCCATACAGACATGGGGAGAATGTGTATACTCCGCACAGACACGGGGAGAATGTGTAACCCCCACACAGACAGAGGGAGAATGTGTAATCTCCATACAGACACAGGGAGAATGTGTAATATCCGCACAGACACGGGGCGAATGTGCAATCTCTACACAGGCAAGGGGAGAATGTGTAATCCTCACACAGACGCGGGGAGAATGTGTAATCTCCACACAAACACGGGGAAAATGTGTAATCTCCCCACAAACACGGGGAGAATGTGTAATCTCCACACTGACATGGGGAGAATGTCTAATCTCCACACAGACGAGGGAGATTGTGGAATCTGCACACAGACACGGGGAGAATGTGTAATCTCCACACAGGCACAGGGAGAATGCGTAATCACCGCACAGACACGGGGAGAATGTATAATCTCCACACAGACACGGGGAGAATGGGTAATCTCCACACAGACACGGGGAGAATGTGCAGTCTCCACACAGGCACAGGGAGAATGCGTAATCACCGCACAGACACAGGGAGAATGTATAATCTCCACACAGACACGGGGAGAATGTATAATCTACGCACAGACACAGGGAGAATGTGTAATCTCCACACAGACACGGGGAGAATGTGTAATCTCCGCACAGTCACGGGGAGAATGTGTAATCTCCACACAGACACGGGGAGAATGTGTTATCTCCACACAGACACAGGAAGAATGTGTAATCTCCACACAGACACAGGGAGAATGTAAATTTTCCACACAGACATGAGGAGAATGTGTAATCACCACACATACACTGGAAGAATGTGCAATCTCGACACAGACACGGGGAGAATGTTAATCTCCGCACAGACACGGGGAGAATGTGTAATCTCCACACAGACACGGGGCGTATGTATAATCTCCACACAGACATGGGGAGAATGTGCAGTCTCCACACAGATATGGGGAGAATGCGTAATCTCCACACTGACACGGGGAGAATTTATAATCTC
>NW_025118077.1:0-1030 GCF_004010195.1 Chiloscyllium plagiosum
TACCCCCACCACCCTCTGTGTAAAAACGTTGCCTTATAGTCCTTTTTAAATATACCCTCTTTCACCTTAAACCTATTCCCTCTCTTTCTTGAAGTTAGCATCAGATAGAATGTAGGATGTTGAGGGGTGACATTATAGAAACTTATAAATTATGAGAGGTATGGATAGGGTGAATAGCCAAGGCTATAAGAACAAGCTTCAAGAACAAGCATTTAAAGATAAGCACTGCAAAATTGAAACAATATTAAATATGACAGGTAACTAACTCTCAGCCCAAACGTCATACTGAAATTTGTTTTTCTCCATATTACAATACTAAGGCCGCATGAAACGCTTACTCGTGCCAATAAGAAGTCAAACACCTGAATTCCTTTATCTAAAAGGGGTGATGATGACGACAATGAAAACGTATCTGTGGCCAGATCTATATAATACCACATGGTCAACATTCTCCCTCCTGGGCTCCGTATGACTTTGTGTGGTTGTGTCTTTTTTTATCTTGCATTCAATAGAGAGAACCCCTTTCCCCCATTCACATCTTAAATTCGACCCATGATACAGAATCTTTTCTTTCACCACTGCTAAAAGCGCGTTTTATTTTGCCACACCCTCTTTTCCCTGCCACCCGCCCGTATTCAGTTCTGAAGAATTGTCACACTGGACTGGAAACGCTAACTCTGTTTCTCTTTCTCTGCAGATGTTGACAGACTTGCTGAGTTTCTCCAGAAATGAATAGGCACAGAACGATTTTTGAATTAAACAAATAATTATGGATACTGGAAATAAAAATAATAAAAAAAACTTTATAGACGGTTCACTGGACATGAAAGTTTAACTCTGCATTTACTCCAGAAAATCCTGCAACACCTTTCGCAATTTCTTCAGCAATTTCTGTTTATGAACGATTTCCAACGATATATTGTCAAAGATGCCCAACTATCCTGTCCAACATGGAGCGCCGTACATTGGGAACAGAACAGTAACCCATGGTGTCAGGTTCCTTGACTCTGAAACTGCATAAGGCTGGCAT
>NW_025118078.1:0-791 GCF_004010195.1 Chiloscyllium plagiosum
TGTGCCCCTTAGACCAACACTCTTCACCTCTGTAACTGCTCTCTGTTTCTGTGTCCCTTAGTCCAACATTCTTCACCTCTGTAACAGTTCTGTCTTTCTGTGCCCCTTAGTCCAACATTCTTCATCTCTGTAACAGCTCTGTGTCTCTGTGTCCCTTAGTCCAACATTCTTCACCTCTGTAACAGCTCTGTGTCTCTGTGTCCCTTAGAACGACAATCTTCACCTCTGTCACAGCTCTGTGTCTCTGTGTCCCTTCGTCCAACATTCTTCACCTCTGTGACAGCTCTGTGTCTCTGTGTCCCTTAGACCAACAGTCTTCACCTCTGTAACAGCTCTGTGTCTCTGTGTCCGCTAGACCAACATTCATCACCTCTGTAACAACACTGTGTCCCTTAGTCCAACATTCTTCACCTCTGTAACAGCTCTGTGTCTCTGTGTACCTTAGACCAGCATCCTTCACTTCTGTAACAACTCTGTGTCGTTATGTCCCCTAGACCAACATTCTTAAACTCTGTAACAGCTCTGTGTCTCTGTGTACCTTAGACCAACATTCTTCACCTCTGTAACAGCTCTGAGTCTCTGTGTCCCTCGGACCAACATTCTTCACCTCTGTAACAACTCTGTGTCTCTGTGTCCCTTAGACCAACATTCTTCACCTCTGTAACAGCTCTGTGTCTCTGTGTCTCTTAGACCAACATTCTTCACCTCTGCAACAGCTCTGTGTCTCAGTGTCCCTTAGACCAACATTCTTCACCTCTGTAACAGCTCTGTGTCTCTGTGTCCCTCAGACC
>NW_025118078.1:852-1030 GCF_004010195.1 Chiloscyllium plagiosum
ACCAACATTCTTCATCTCTGTAACAACTCTGTGTCTCTGTGGCCCTCAGACCAACATTCTTCACCTCTGTAACAGCTCTGTGTCTCTGTGTCCCTTAGCCCAACATTCTTCAACTCTGTAACAGCTCTGTGTCTCTGTGTCCCTGAGACCAACAATCTTCACCTCTGTAACAGCTCTG
>NW_025118079.1:0-1030 GCF_004010195.1 Chiloscyllium plagiosum
ATTTATATGAATTACTTGGATAAGTAAAGTGAATGTACTATTTCCAAGACTGCAGTTGATTAGAATGCAGGTGCTAAGGATGACATGAACTCTTCATCCAAGTTCAGTGAGTAATCGGGAAGGCAAAAGGGAGATTGGCCTTTAAATGGAGTACAAAAGTAGGGAGGTTATAGTGAACCTCCGCCTGGAGGTTTGATTGAAAGTGCAGTGAAGATTCAACCAGCTGACAGTGGATCTGAATCACATGTAGATCAGACCAGGTTTGGACAGCAGGAAACCAGATAAGTTTTTACAACAAACCACAACGATTTCATCATTTGACTCTTAATTCCAGATTTATATTGAATTTAGATTCCAACATCTGCCGTGGCAGGTTTTGAACCCAAGTCCCGTGAACATTACCTGGGTGAATGGTCTGGTGACAATAAAGTGGCCATCGCCTCCCTGAACACATTGGCATATTGTGTTCAGAGGTAACAAAGGAGCAAGAGGTTTCAGCAGCTGCTAAGTTGTTGATATTACACAAGGGTACATCAGCACTCTCAGTAATGGCACATACTGAAGCCAGGGCCCTGTATCAGAGGTAAGGGCTCGGGATCCACAAGAAATAGGAACAGCAATACGCCATTCAGCCTCTTGAGCTTGCTCCTCCATTCAATAGGATCGTGGCTGATCTGGCATTCCCCACATCCACTTTCCTGCCCTTTCCCTGGAACTGTTCATCCCCCGACTGATCACGAATCTATCGATCCTAGTTTTAAATGTGACAAGAAGGATGTCAACAGAGTTACTGGGGTTGGGGGAGGGGCGGGGGGTGCTCAGGTCGAACTTGGGGACTAAAACAATTACTTCACACTTCACAATATTTAACTAAGGGAATGTTTATGGTTATCCAATGCTGGAAATTGGGCAGGCATTCAGATGAAATTATTGGTAAATTATGAATGACAGAGGAGTCGGGAGAGAAGTGGTGTTCAGGCACAGTTGGATATCATCCGTATAGATGCCAACACCAGCAGCTACGGTTAAA
>NW_025118080.1:0-1030 GCF_004010195.1 Chiloscyllium plagiosum
TTCTACCAATAACAGATATTGCCTCTTTTCCATAAATATTTCTCATGTACTTTGCGAATTCACTGAAGCCAACTTCTTCCTCATACCTTTATGCGTTGCCTGAATCAGGTTTATAATTGCAACTTCAAAAGAAAACGAAAACTGTTTTGTGTTCAAATGTCATGCAAAATTCATGATATTATGTCAACTACTTACACTACACCAAAGGTTTCAACTGGCTCTCCTGATCATACAATTGCAAACAATGTGATCTGTAGCGCGGTGCTCAGCATATTGCTTAAGTACATTATGTCATACATGCTCATGGAATCCATTTTCCCAGCATTAACATTCACTGGGGTGAATGCAACTTAGATGAAACTTGAAATTATGTATTGCAACTGCAGGAAACTCTACATGTTGTAATCAATCCTGCCAAGTGGCTACTTAGAACCTCAAGAACGTTTAGCAATCCTCAAAACTACGTACCACATAGAAAGTAGCCACTTCCCTAGTTGTTTCATGCCATGTTGCTCTAAGAAACAATCTCCCATACACTCTGAATATTTCATTGCAGTACACTTGACAAGTTGATTAATCGAGTCAATATGCACGCTCAAACTATCCATATTATTAGCACGGTAACCTTCTCACTCGACGTCCTTATTTCTTGATTGATACTGTGCACTACATCGGAAGTACTGTGCGTCAGATGGGGCGCTGGAAATTGCTCCTCCCAAGTGGCTTCTCCCATTGCGTTTTACTTCCACCAGGACTGATTTATCATGTTGGTCCTTTGTTCCAATTTCACTTCTTAACAATCTTTAATGTCATTAACAAAGCTCCTTCTTGCATTTCCCTTCGCAATGCTGGGTACCCATGGACATGCAACCCTGCACCCCTGACATTCCCGTCACCACATTTCATTAATCGCAACTTTGTCGTACCTATTTGTTTCTATTTCTCCCGTTTGGTCATCTATTTTATAGTAAGTACGACATAGAGTACTTTTAAGATTTTTAAATTAGTTCAATCGTTTTGTATTTTCGTT
>NW_025118081.1:0-1030 GCF_004010195.1 Chiloscyllium plagiosum
AAGCCCGATGAACAGCGATGTCCTGTGCTAACGAGTGAATAGATTACCGGAGCTCATTATCATATTCTTCATGATGATGTGTTGATGGGAAGAGATGAAGACAGAAGGGTTTTGCCTGCTGGAAATGGGGGATTCACATCCCAATGCTAATATGGAGGGGAAGGAAGACAATGGGAGTGGGAGGCAGTTTAACAGGGTTGTGGCCAAGGCTAGCAGTCTTGTATAGGGAATGTCTTCAGGTAGGTATAGGGAATGCTGGATGACTAAATAAATGGAAGGTTTGGTTAAGAAAAAGAAGGAAGCAAGGGCTTTTGGCCCGAAATGTCGATTTTCCTGCTCCTCGGATGTTGCCTGACCTGCAGTTCTTTTCCAGCGCCACTCTGATCTAAACTCCTTCAAATATCAGTAAAGTGGCATTTGTGTGGAGCCACAGGAGATGGGGGAGATACTAATTGAGTATTTTGCATCAGTGTTTACTGTGGAGAAGGACATGGAAGATATAGACTGTAGGGAAATAGCTGGTGACATCTTGAAAAATGTGCATATTATATAGGCAGACACGCTGGATGTCTTGAAATGCTTGTAGGGGATAAGTCCCCAGGACCTAATCAGGTGTACCCTAAAACTCTGTGGGAAGCTCGGGAAGTGATTGTTGGGCCTCTTACTGAGATATTTGTGTCATCGATAATCACAGGTGAGGTATCGGAAGACTGGAGGTTGGCTAACGTGGTGCCACTGTTTAAGAAAGGCGGTAAGGACAAGCCAGGGAACTATAGACCAGCGAGCCTGACCTCGGTGGTGGGCAAGTTGTTGGAGGGAATCCTGAGGGACAGGATGTACATGCGTTTGGAAAGGCAAGGACTGATTAGGGGTCGTCAACATTGCTTTGTGCTTGGGAAACTTGATTGAGTTTTGTGAAGAAGTAACAAATAGGATTGATGAGGGCAGAGCAGCAGATGTGATCTATATGGACATCAGTAAGGCATTCAACAAGGTCCCCCATGGGAGACTGAGGAGCAAGTTTGATCTC
>NW_025118082.1:0-1030 GCF_004010195.1 Chiloscyllium plagiosum
GGATGTTAATTTGGAATGTCAGGCCTGCCGTGCTATTGTATAAGATTATCGATGATCCACTGTTGTTATCAATTCTGCTTTATTTCCCAATACTTCACATCCCTCAATTATATGTCAGGTGAAAAACCCACCGATCTCTTCTGTAAATACTTTCAGTGATCTAGCTCCCCGAACTCTCTCGACCAGATAATTCCTGATATTCACTATCCTCTGTGAGAAGGTTACAGTCCCCAACCATGCACTATAACCTATTTGTATGTTCTAAAGAGGTGAACACAGCAGCTCATGTAAGAGTCACAGACCCTGATATCAAGGCCGCAGTTGACTCAAGATGGTATAAAGAATCGTTGACTAAATTAAATTTAATAGGAATCAGCCACAATCTCTCCACTGGGGGGTCAGAGGAAGCTGTTCATGGTTGGGGGACATCAATCCTTTCAGTCCCGGGACATCCCTTCAGGAGATCCTCAGGGTAGCTTCCTCGACACAATCATCTTCAGCTGCATCAGCAATGTCCTTCCCCATCATTACAATCGAAATGGGGATGATCGCTGAAGATCACACAATATTCAGAACATTTTCCCCCCTTAGCTCCTGAAGCAGTCTGTGTCCATGTGCAGCAAGACCCGGACAGCTATCCAGTTTGTGCCATTAAAGTATCGGTAACATTCCCGTAACAGCACGGCCAGACACTACACATTTCCACAGTTAAAAGACGAGCATCTCAAGTGGGTTCACACGAATATGAGTTAGCATTCAGCCCATCGAAACTACTGAACGGGAAGAGTCGCAGTACATTCAATACTCAAGCCTGTTACAATACTCAGCACATCGAACTGTTAAAGCAGGAACAGGTGGAGCCCAAACAGTCTCTCGAAACTGCTAGATGTGACCAGGAAGAGGCCATTCAGTCTTGCAAAGGCTTATACAGGAACAGGAAGATATCACTGATGGTCCAATATGGCAAATCACAGGAGCAGATCATGATGTTCATCCCGGTTCCATTGTCTGTGGAACATGTGCTACTTTA
>NW_025118083.1:0-1031 GCF_004010195.1 Chiloscyllium plagiosum
GGCTAGTTTTTATGGGAGACGTTAACTTTCAAATTATTGACTGAAAATACGATATTTCGAGTAAATTAGGTGGATCAGTTTCTACCCACGTTGTTTAAGATGGTTTCCTTACATAGTATGTAGATCAGCCAACAAAGGGCAAGGCCACTTTGGATTTGGTACTGGGAAATGAATGGGGGCTGTCAGAGAATTCAGCCGTAAATAGAAAGATTGCAGAGTTGGGCAGAAAAAAAAAGACAGATACATTTCAATCCGGTCAAAACAACGCGATGCATTTGGGAAGGTGCAATTCTGAAGTGAATTATGTGGGAAATTAGATATTCTGGAAAATCATTAAAGAGACAGATCTGGGTGTTCGAGCCCTTTGTACACTGAAGGTGGCAACGCTGGTCGATAGAGTGGTCAAGAACTCATACAACATGCTTTCCTTCATCGGACAGTATACTGAGTACAAGAGGTGGCAGGTCATGTTACAGTTGCATAAAACTTTCTATCTACCACATTTGGAAAACTGTGTACAGCTCTGGTCACTACATTACCATAAGGATATGGATACTTTGGAAAGGGTGCAGAGGACCTTCACCAGATTTTTCCTGGTATAGAGTGCCCTAGTATAAGAGAGGTTGAGCAGATTAGCAGTATTTTCATGGGAAAGACTGAGTCACGGAGGGAAAAGATTGAGGTCTCAAAATCATGAGAGGGAAAGACAGGGTGGATTGCAAGCAGCTTTTTCCCAGAACAGGCAACTCAAATATTAGTGGTCAAGAGTTCAATGTGATGGAGGAAACCTTGAGAATAAGTATGCTTTGAAAGTTCTTCCTACGGAGGTGGTAGGTACCGAGAACGCATTGCAAGCAGAGGTGGTACAACCGGGTCCAGATAGCATTATTTAAGTTGGACACAGAATGGGCAGGAAGCTCAAGGAGAGAGATTCATGGAAAATATTGGCAGGGATAGATAGAGTATCTGGGACAGCACAGGCTTGGATGGCCAAAAAGCCTCTTCCTCTGCAATAATTGTTTCTTCTTTGT
>NW_025118084.1:0-1031 GCF_004010195.1 Chiloscyllium plagiosum
GTGTGGGTGTGTGCCTGGACTGTGTGGGGACTGTGGGTCTCCCCAGCCCAGTGTGGATAGATCAGGTCCCTGCAGTGCTCCCTGTGTGCTGGGTGTCCTCCTGCCAGTCTCCGCCCTGCCCCTCGCCCTGGTGACCCATTGCTTACCCTGGGTGCCGTACGGACAGGAACATTTAAAGCTGTCAATCAGATCGATGCAGGTCCCACCGTTGTGACAGGGCTGTGACTGACACTCATCCATCTCCTCGGAGCAGTTTGTCCCGGAGAAACCAGGCAGACACTGAGAGCGAGGACACAGAGAGAGAGAGAGACAGAGACAGAGAGAGAGAGCCTTCAGTGGTGACTGTGGATTTCCCCCCGACCCCACCCCAGCCCACCTCTCCCATTCCCTGTCCACCCAGCCTCCGACATCCCGAGACTGAAGGCTGACAGGGTCCTATCCAAACCACTCTCCAAGTTCCCAAGGCGATCCCCGGCTCCCACTCCCACAGGCTGATAGTGACCCATACAAACCCAGACCACCCCACCGCTCCACAGGAGACTGCTCTCACAAAAGACTGGAGGGGTGAGGGGCTCGGTAGGAGAGGGAGGGTGGCTGGTGGGGAGGGGAGAGGGGAGTGTAGACATGACCAGGATGAAGGAGAGCAGATCGTCCTGCTGATGACCGCAACTCACCAGGACCAAGGGCTCACGGCAGGGCCAAGGGATGGTTGGGCTCCGAAAGCATTGGGACTGAATGAGCAAACGGTCAAGGTGACATTGCCAAGGTCGGCCTGTAGTTAGTCCCAACTTGGCAGCTGTCACCTTCAGTGAGGTGTTGTCACACTGTTACTGAAACAGCAGCTCCCAGCACAACATACTCTGATCATGCATGTGTCTGTGTGTGTGTGTGACTACATGTATGCGGAGTGTGTGCGTGTGCACATGTGTAGTGTCTGAGAGTGTGTGCATGCATACGTGAGTGTACATGTGTGTGTATGCCTGTGCGTGTGAGTGTCAATGTGTGTCTGTGTGTGTGTGTTCATGTGTGTC
>NW_025118085.1:0-1031 GCF_004010195.1 Chiloscyllium plagiosum
CATCTTGCTCCATACATGTATTGCAATTGCCCATAACAATGAAGTTTTAAAAATATTGTTGGTTCTGAAATACTGTAGGATATTTCAAAACCATGAATAATACAATATAAATACAAATTGAGTTGTTTCTATTCTTAGCAATAAGCACTGCTGAGTAAATTGTAAAGAATTGCAAAAATTGGGGAAAGTGATGTATCACATTTCAGAAATGGTTCGGCAATCTCATATAGGAATCTAATAATTATAAGGATCAGATTTGTTCTGGCCCATAATATACTTATTTTCATGTAATAATAGGGTAATTATTTTGGTTGAATATTTAGAAGAAATAAACTGAAAATCTAATACTATTATTATGAGAAGATGAGAGCTTTTTAAAAGAGGGAATTCGGTGTTGATATTTTTACACTTTCTGGACTACCTTGCCCGGCTCTGTGGCGCAATAGTTCAGCGTGGTTGGCTAGTTTACTGGAAGGTTGATCATTTGAAACCACCCAGAGCTGAAGGCTTTCCTGACTTACAGGAAAGGAAAGGTTACCCTGTTGGGAGTTTTCAATAGGCTTCCAAATAGTTCCAAAGGTGCAGAGGCTAGGATAAGAGCAAAAGTGACAGAGTAGTTGTCATGGGGGCTTTAACTTTCCTAATATTGACTCAGTATACGATAGTTCAAGTACTTTAGATGGGTCAGTTATTGTCCAATGTGTGCAAGAGGGTTTCCTAACACAGTAGTCGGCAGATCAACAAGGAGCGAGGCAACAGTAGATTTGGTACTTGGTAATGAACCTGGCCAGGTGTTAGATTTGGAGCACTTTGGTGATTGTGACCACTTTAGCAATGGAAAGGGATAGGTATATACTGTAGGGCAAGAGTTATGGCTTGGGGAAAGGCAATTACGATGCGATTAGGCAAGATTTAGGATAGAGTCATAATCATAGAGATGTACAGCATGGAAGCAGACCCTTCGGTCCAACCCGTCCATGCAACCAAATATCCCAACACAATCTATTCCCACCTGCCAGCACCTGGCCCAT
>NW_025118086.1:0-1031 GCF_004010195.1 Chiloscyllium plagiosum
TGCGACAACTTTGAGCGGATATAGTCCAATTGGTGTTATGAAAGCTGAAATTGCCTTTGCACTGTCTGACAGAGATCCTTGCCAGTAGCCTCTGAGCAAATATAACTTATAAATGTGATTAGCTTCTCCCACCTTTCCGACACAGATCTTCAAACATGGAATTGGATATGCAACAGTCTTTGTAATGAAGTTGACTAGGTGATAGTCCACACATCGCCATTGGGTAACATCTGGCTTTGCCACCATAGCTATACATGAGCTCCAATCACTGTAACTCACTTCGATTATGCCATCTTGGAGCATGTGCTCTATCTCCTTCTGAATCAGTGCCAACTTTAGAGGGGAATGCCTTTCAGGATGTTGCTTAATCGGAACAGCATCTCCTGTGTCTTCATCACGCACAATTATGTTCGTACTTCCCAGTTTATTTCCACATATCTCTCCACGAAATCGTAATAACTCTTTCAGGTCACTATGATTTTCTTGTGGAAGGTAACTCAGTAATTTACCCAATTTTTGACAACTTTCTCATTGTTCAATTTGATATAGGAATGTCCAATTCAGAATCCTCTGAACTTGGGTCTTCCTTCTGTGAGGAAATCATTAATACCTTCTCCTCTTGCTTTCCTTCTCTATCAAAATACCTGTTGAGCATATTCACATGACACACTCTGTGAGATTTCATCCAGTCTCGAGTCCGTACCGAGTAGTTCACCTCATTCAATTCCTTCCCAATTTGATAAGGTACACTAAAACTTGCTTCTAAAGGCTCAACTGTTACTGGAAGTTATACCAATACCTTATTCCCAATTGCAAAATTGCGAATTTGTGATTTCTGATCCACTTCCTGTTTCATTGTATGCTGCAATACTTTTAAATGCTGTCTGGCCAACTCTCCAGTTCTATTTAATCGTTCCCTAAAATTTGACACATCGTTCAAATGGGTGGTCTCTGAATTCTGACTTAGTAATTTCTCCTTAACCAATGGTAATGGTCGCTTTACTTCATGCCCACAAATTTATTCAAATAGT
>NW_025118087.1:0-1031 GCF_004010195.1 Chiloscyllium plagiosum
CTCAACCTGTCCTAATACGACCTATTCTCCATTCCAGGCAACGTCCTGGTAAATCTCCGCTGCATCCTCTCCAAAGCTTCCATATCTTTCCTAAAATGAGGCGACCAGAACAGCACACTGTACTCCAAATCTCGCCTTACCAAGGTCCTGTACAGCTGCAACATCACCTCACGACTCTTGAATTCAATCCCTCTGCTAATGAACGCTAACACACCATCGGCCTTCTTACAAGCTCTATCCACCTGAGTGGCAACTTTGAAAGATCTATGAACATAGACCCCAAGATCCCTCTGTTCCTCCACCTTACTAAGAACCCTACCGTTAACCCTGTATTCCGCATTCTTATTTGTCCTTCCAAAATGGACAACCTCACACTTTTAGGGTTGAACTCCATCTGCTACTCCTCATCCAGCTCTGCATCGTATCTAAGTACCTTTGCAGCCGACAACAGCCCTCCTCACTATCCACAACTCCACCAATCTTCGTATCGTCTGCAAATTTACTGACCCACACTTCGACTCCCTCTTCCAAGTCATTAATAAAAATTACAAACAGCAGAGGACCCAGAACTGATCCCTGCGGAATCCACTTGTAACTGGGCTCCAGGCTGAATGTAACTGGGCTCCAGGCTGAATGTAACTGGGCTCCAGGCTGAAAATCCGAATGTTTATGAGTTGTCGTATTATTGTTAACATATGACAAAGAGATAGCCTGGACAAAATTTTCTCTCCTGGATTTAAAAGCAAGTTTGTTGAATTGTGTTTCAGAAGCATTTCAAGTGGTTAACGAACATGGCATTCTGAAAAAAAAAACACATTTTATCTCTTAAACTCCGTTTAAAATAAAGAAATAATAAAATATATGAATTGTCTTAACTGTCACCTTGTGTTTCAGAAGCATTTCAAGTGGTTAAAGAACATGGCATTCTGAAAAGAAAAACACATTTTATCTCTTAAACTCCGTTTAAAATAAAGAAATAATAAAATATATGAATTGTCTTAACTGTCACCATATCAAAGCACTCAACAAAA
>NW_025118088.1:0-1031 GCF_004010195.1 Chiloscyllium plagiosum
TCCATCAATACCTCAGAAAGTGCTTCCTCAATAACTCAGAAATTGCTCCCTCAATGCCTCAGATAGTGCTCCCTCAGTACCTCAGAAAGTGCTCCCTCAGTACCTCATGAAGTGTTTCCTCAATAAATCAGATTATGTTCCCTCAATACCTCAGATAGTGCTCCCTCAATACCTCAGAAAGTGCTCCCTCAATACCTCAGAAAGTGCTCCCTCAGTACCTCATGAAGTGTATCCTCAATAAATCAGATTGTGTTCCCTCAATGCCTAAGAAAGTGCTTCCACAATTCCTCAGAAAGTGCTCCCTTAGTACCTCAGATAGTGCTCCCTCAATACCTCAGAAAGTGCTCCATCAATACCTCAGAGAGTTCTCCCTCAGTACCTCAGATAGTTCTCCCTCAGTACCTCAGAAAGTGCTTCATCAATGCCTCAGAAATTGCTTCCTCAACGACGCAGAAAGTGCTCCCTCAATACCTCATAAAGTGCTTCCTCAATACATCAGATTGTGTTCCCTCAATACCTCAGAAACTGCTTCCTCAATACCTCGGAAAGTGCTCCCTCAGTACCTTATATAGTGCTCCCTCCATACCTCAGAAAGTGCTCCTTCAATACCTCAGATATTTCTCCCTCAGTACCTCAGATAGTGCTCCCTCAATACCTCAGAGAGTGCTCCCTCAATACCTCATAACTTGCACCCTCAGTACCTCAGATAGTGCTCCCACAATACCTCAGAAATTGCTCCCTCAATACCTCAGAAAGTGCTTCCTCAATACCTCAGATAGTTCTCCCTCATTACCTCAGATAGTTCTCCCTCAGTACCTCAGAAAGTGCTTCATCAATACCTCAGAAATTGCTTCCTCAACACCTCAGAAAGTGCACCCTCAGTACCTTATTTAGTGCTCCCTCAATACCTCAGAAAGCGCTCCCTCAATACCTCATAAAGTGCTTCCTCAATTCATCAGATTGTGTTCCCTCAATACCTCAGAAAGTGCTTCCTGAATACCTCAAAATGTGCTCCCTCAGTACCTCAGATA
>NW_025118089.1:0-1031 GCF_004010195.1 Chiloscyllium plagiosum
GATTGTCTCAGGGTAAACTGACAGGTTGGGTTATTAGTTAGGAAAGCAAACACAATGATATCATTTATTTTGAGAGGACGTTGAGAGCAGGGATGTATATCTGAGGCTTTATTAGATTCTGGCTAGACCACATTTGGTGTATTGTGCGCAGTTTTGGGCCCCACATACCAGGAAGGATGTACTGGCTCTGGAGTGTATTCAGAGGCGGTTCACGAGTATAGTCCCAGGAATGACAAGTTTAACATGTTTGAGGAATCAGAGTTTATACACAATTGAGTTCATTAGAGACATTGGGATCTAATTAAAACTTACAGAATTCTGAATACTCTAGGACAGACTAGATATTGAGAAGATGTTTTCATTGGTTGGAGAGACAATGACTCAGGGGCGCAGCCTTAGAGGAAAGGGAAGACCTTTTCGAACCGAGTTAATGAGAAACTACTTCAACCAGAGAGTGGTAAATCTATGGAATTCATTGCCTGAGAAGGCTGTTGGGGCCAGTTCATTGAGCATATTCAGACTAAGATAGATACGTTATTGAGAATCAAGGCGATCAAGGGTTATGAGGAGAAACGGGAGAATAGAATTGATAAACTTTTAGCCATAGTCGATGTGCTGAATAGCCTAATATCTGCTCCTATGTCTTATGGTCTTACATCCTCGTTTCCGATTTCAATAACCACTGGACAAGAACATCCATAGACTCATCGGGTCATATAGCGCAGAAACATTCCAACTCGTCCATTTCCAGTAATTTTTCCAAACAAAATTATTCCCATTTGCATAGGTTTGGTACATGCACCTTTAAATCTTCATTATTCTTGTACCTGTCCAAACATCTTTGAAATGTTAAAAATGTACCTGTACCTACCATTTCCTCTGGCAGTTCAGTCCACATGCAAGTCACCCTCCATGTGAAAACTTGCCCCTCATGTCCCTTTGAAATCTGTCTCTTCTCACGTAAACTCTATGCCCTCTGGTTTTAGACTCCAATACCGTAGAGAAAATGATTTTACCATTTCACCTCATTT
>NW_025118090.1:0-1031 GCF_004010195.1 Chiloscyllium plagiosum
TAGGCTGGAGATGTTACAGAGATAGGAAAGCAAGCCCGGAGATGACACAAAGAGAGGAAAGCAAGGCTGAAGATATTACACAGAGAGAGAAAAACTAGGCTGGAGATGTTTCACAGAGATAGGAAAGCAGGGCTGGATATATTAAAGAGAGAGAAAAGCAAGGCTGGAGATGTTACAGAGATAGAAAAGCAAGGCTGGAGATATTAAAGAGAGAGAAAAGCAAGGCTAGAGATATTGCAGAGAGGAAAGCAAGGCTGGAGATGTTACAGAGGTAGTCAAGCAAGGCTGGAGATGTTAGAGAGAGTGAAGCGCAAGGTTGGAGACATTACAGAGAGGAAAGGAAGGCTGGAGATGTTACAGAGAGGAAAGCAAGGCTGGAGATTTTACAGAGGTAGGAAAGCAAGGCGAGAGGAAAGCAAGGCTGGAGATATTACGGATAGAGAGGAAGGCAAGACTGGAGATGTTATAGAGAGAGAGGAAAGCAAGGCAGGAGATATTACAGATAGAGAGGAAAGTAAGGCTAGAGATGTTACAGAGAGAGAGCAAAGCAAGGCTGGAGATATGACAGATAGAGAGGAAAGCAAGGCTGGAGATGTTATATATAGAGAGAGCAAAGCAAGGCTCGAGTTATTACAGATAGTGAGGAAAGCAAGGCTGTACATGTTACAGATAGAGAGGAAAGCAAGGCTGGAGATGTTACAGATAGAGAGGAAAGCAAGGCTGGAGATGCCAGAGAGAGAGAGAAAAGCAAAGCTGGAGATGTTGCAGAGAGAGAGAAAAGCAAGGCAGGAAATATTACAGAGAGAAAGGAAAGCAAGGCTGGAGATATAACAGATAGAGAGGAAAGCAAGGCTGGAGATGTTAGAGAGAGAGAGGAAAGCAAGGCTGGAGATATTACAGATAGAGAGGAAAGCAAGGCTGGAGATGTTGTAGAGAGAGAGCAAAGCAAGCCCGGAGATGACACAGAGAGAGGAAAACAAGGCTGAAGATATTACAGGGAGAGAGAAAAGCTAGGCTGGAGATGTTTCACA
>NW_025118091.1:0-1031 GCF_004010195.1 Chiloscyllium plagiosum
ATAAAAGGTTAATAAGTGGGTATTTTACTTGAGCGGCCTCGATGTCCAACCAGATTGATTGTGGATAAGACAAGACACAATCAGCTATGTAACTTCAGAGGGAACTTAACAGATATTTCCTAAAATCTGTGTAGTCCAATCCTCCCCCTGCCTGTGGAAGCTGTAGCTTCTTCAGCTTAATGAAGGGCCGTCTATGATTCCAGATAAAGGAACCCAGCCAGCCATATAATTTATGTAGAGCCATCCTCGGCAGCATCACCAGAAGCATTTTCATAGGATATAGGAGACGGGGCAGGACATTCATTTTAATTAGTGCTATTCTACCCAACCAGGAAATTGGAAGGTCTCCCCATCGCTGGAGGTCCTGCCTTATCCTTTCCAATAAATGCACAAAATTAGCCTTATACAACTGACCAAATACTGGGGTAATAAAATACCTAAATATAAGAATCCCTCCAGGGACCAACAAAAGGGAAAAACGGATCAGTCCACTAAGTGGGGTATCATAGCAAGGCCACCCATTGGCATAGCCTCCGATTTTGAAAAATTAATTTTATAGCCTGAGAATGCAATAAACGTATTAATAACTTGGATTAGGCGAGGTACAGACATCAGAGGATTACTGAGGAATAGAAGAACATCATCTGCATAAAGGGTAATTTTATGTTTACCTGTACCAATCCTCGGGGCATTTATATTAGTATAGCTTCTGCGAGTGGTTCAAATATTAGCGTAAATAACCATGGCGAGAGAGAACATCCCTGACGGCAGCCCCGACCCACACTGAAGCTATCTGAACCTAATCCATTGGTAACCACAACTGCTTTGAGATCACTATACAATGTTGAGACCCATTTGGTAACCACCTGTCCAACGCCAAACCTTTCCAATGTGTAAAACAAATATGACCATTCAACCCTATCAAATTGCCTATTCCGCGTCTAATGAAACTACTACTCCTGGTATCTTTCCCTGATGACAGGTTTGAATCACATTCTAAACCCTTCTAATATTATTGAATGATCTACGGC
>NW_025118092.1:0-1031 GCF_004010195.1 Chiloscyllium plagiosum
GTTGGGTGATGGCATTTCCATTTCTATTTTTCAAGGGAAAGTAGATAGGATCGAAATTGATGTGTTTATTAATGTACTTTTGGTTAGAGTGCCATGCCCCTACGAAATTTCGTGCGTGTCTTTGTTTCGCCTTTCCTACGATGTGTGTGTAGTCCGATTCAAAGTGGTGTCCTTCTTTGTCTGTATGAATGGAAACTAGTGGTAGTAGGTCATGTCCTTTGGTGGCCAGTTGGTGTTCATGCATCCTGTTAGCACGACAACAGGGTGGTTTGAAATTGAGGAAAAATTATTTCAGAAGCAATGTTTAATCAATGTGTGTTCAGATAAGGAAGATTGTTTTTATGTGTACAACACATTATGAATGAACAATAATGAACACAGTTAATGAAAAATGGTGCACATGATGTGTAACATTTATAAAGAATTAAAGCATTATTTGATCCTCATCTGAAATAATATGTTCCCCTTTTCTCAACGTTCCCCCTTTTCTGGGATTCATTATTCTTGTCTCTCATTCTTATCAGGATTTGTGTTATAAATCGTGTTTATGGTGCCCCAATTTATTTCAGTTAATACTCCTTTCACCAGGAATCCATTACATTGGCCTGCTGGGTCTTTCAAAAGTTAGTGTCTGTCATATTATTGGAGAAGAAAATTCTGGCATCAGACTCCGCATTTGGACATATTCCTCTGTTGTAAATGCACTGTACAAAGGATCACAGCACACAGAAATTGCCAAAACATTGAGGGATGTACATCTAATTCTTTCAATAATCTAGTTTTCTCATTTTTCTTATCTTCACATCTACATCCTGTCTCTCGTTCTCTCTAGTCCCATCTCTCAAAACTCCTTCTTTCGGTTTATATCTATTGCTCTTTTCTTGATATAATGTGATTATAATTGAGCAATATAACTCCAAAGACATTTGGGAGGAGCTGGCCAGAGTTAATTGGAAGAGAAGCCGAGCAGGGAAGACCATGGAGCAGCAATGGCAGGCGTTTCTGGGGATAATTCTTATCATAATGAAATT
>NW_025118093.1:0-1031 GCF_004010195.1 Chiloscyllium plagiosum
CAGTGCCCAGGTGTGTCTAACTAACGTTCCAACGCAGTGCCCAGCTGTGTCTAACCAACATTCTAACACAGTGCCCAGGTGTGTCTAATCAAAATTCCAACGCAAATCAAAATTCTAACACAGTGCCCAGGTGTGTCTAACCAACATTCCAACACAGTGCCCAGCTGTGTCTAACCAACATTCTAACACAGTGCCCAGGTGTGTCTAATCAAAATTCTAACACAGTGCCCAGGTGTGTCTAACCAACATTCTAACACAGTGCTCAGGTGTGTCTAACCAACCAGGTGTGTCTAACTAACGTTCCAACGCAGTGCCCAGGTGTGTCTAACTAACATTCCAACGCAGTGCCCAGCTGTGTCTAACCAACATTCTAACACAGTGCCCAGGTGTGTCTAACCAACATTCCAACGCAGTGCCCAGCTGTGTCTAACCAACATTCTAACACAGTGCCCAGGTGTGTCTAACCAACATTCCAACGCAGTGCCCAGCTGTGTCTAACCAACATTCCAACACAGTGCCCAGGTGTGTCTAACTAACGTTCCAACACAGTGCCCAGATGTGTCTAACCAACATTCTAACACAGTGCTCAGGTGTGTCTAACCAACATTCTAACACAGTGCCCAGATGTGTATAACCAACATTCTAACACAGTGCCCAGGTATGTCTAACCAACATTCCAACACAGTGCCCAGGTGTGTCCATCCAACATGCTAATACAGTGCCCAGATGTGTATAACCAACATTCTAACACAGTGCCCAGGTATGTCTAACCAACATTCCAACACAGTGCCCAGGTGTGTCCAACCAACATGCTAATACAGTGCCCAGGTGTGTCTAACCAACATTCTAACACAGTGCCCAGGTGTGTCCAACCAACATGCTAATACAGTGCCCAGATGTGTATAACCAACATTCCAACACAGTGCCCAGGTGTGTCTAATCAAAATTCCAACACAGTGCCCAGGTGTGTCTAACCAACATTCTATAGCAGTGCCAGATGTGTCTAACCAACATTCTAACACAGTGCCCAG
>NW_025118094.1:0-1031 GCF_004010195.1 Chiloscyllium plagiosum
CTTGTTCCCAGCCAATTAATTCTGCTGGAGTTTTTTATTTTAGATTTGTTCATGGAATGTGGGTGTTGTTAAAAGGCCAACATTTATGGACCATGTCTAATTACGCTGGAAGTGGTGGTGTTGAGCTGCCATCTTGAGCTGAATCTTCTGGGGAAGAGAATTCCCTTTTGAACAGCCCGTGCGAATTTCTCATTTCTGCTCCGACAAATGTTGGAGGGTCACTGTGTCCTTTTCCAGCCCCACTTCTCCACTAGTTACAACAGGTTTGAAGTGTAATCCAGCCCAGTCTCTGTAAAAACGTGAGACACAGAGCCACACACGTACAGGCACATACACAATCGCAGATGTCTGAAAACGAAACAGAATAGGAAAGAGTTTCATAGTAGTTGAACTCATTTCAAATGGAAAAGAGATAATGTGTCCCAACTAATACTCTGTCTCTGACGTTATTCTACTCAAACAAGCTGCTGGTATGAGACTTCTTCCTGGAACAGTTGAATTTGGCAGAATTTATTTTCCTTCAATCAGTAGAGCGATTCCCATGAATCCTCAACAGGAATGCTCCAAGTTTGGTGAAGAAGACTCAGGGAATCTTTACTCTCACATTTTGCTGTCAGAAGGGACAAACTGTGAGAGAGGGGCCAATAGACTGTGGCTTACGACCATAAGATCATCGGATATAGGAACAGAAATTAGGACATTCAGCCCACCGAATCTGATCTACTATTCAATTATGGCTGACAGGTTTCTCAAAACCATTCTACTGCATTCTCCCTGTAACCCTTGATCTCTCTGATACTCAAGAAGCTAACTACCTCTATCTTAAATATACACAATGACCTGACCTCCACTGCCTTCTGTGAAAATGAATTCCATAGATTCTCCACTCTCTGGCTGAAGACATTTCTCCTTACCTCCCTTTACTGTAAGGTTGTATCCTTGGGTCCTAGAGTCTCCTACCAATGGAAGTATTCTCACCATCCGTACTGTCCAGGCTTTTTAGTATTCTGTATGTTTCAATTAGATTCCCC
>NW_025118095.1:0-1031 GCF_004010195.1 Chiloscyllium plagiosum
CTCCTTCATCAGGTGGTTGTGGAGTACATAATTATAAGACAGAATTTATAGCAAAAGTTTACAGTGTGATGTAGCTGAAATTATACATTGAAAAATACCTTGACTGTTTAAGTCTCTCACCTGTTAGAATGACCATGATAGTTTCACTTCTTTCATATGTAAATCGGGTTCGTGATCCATAATCCTTTTGGGATCTTTCCAAAGCATTTAAATGGAAAGAGATTATAGATCTACAGAAGGATCTGGGAGTTCTGGTACATAGATCACAAAGGGTCTTATGTAGGTGCAACAAATGATCAGCAAAGTAAATGAAATTTTGTTGTTTAGTTCAAAGGGAAGAGGATATAGGTATGTTTTGTTACAGTTGTGTATGTGGTACTTTCTCCAATGAAATGAAATTGAACAAACTGGTGCTTCATTCTGTGCAGTTTTCAAAAGTGATTTTATTGAACCTACAAATTACTTCGAGATAGACAGGATAAATGCAAGTAAAATAGTTTCCTTGGATGGGGAGTCTAGGGCCGGGGGCACAATATATAAAGGGGGAGAGGAGGACCTATTTTCACTCTGAAGGTTGTGAATCCTTGTAAATCTCTGGCCAGAGGGCTGGGAGAAGCTCAGCTTTTGCGAATATTTAGAGTAGGAGTTGATAAATTTTTGATTATTCATTGCTTAAAGCCACTGTGGAAAGTATCCATAAAGATCATTGAAGTGTTTGATCAGTCATAATTGAAATGACTGGTGGAGTAGACTGAATGGGCTGAATTGCCTACTTTTGTTCCTAGATGACAACTGCTGGGGCCTTGAAGTAATTATTGCTTTTACACTATGTGGTACTGGGGAAGGTTTTCTGCTAGAGGATTTTTTATCTCTCTGATAGCCTTCACAAAGGATGTCACTCTTTGTAGACCTTGATATTGGTCTGGAAGTCCCTTTACTTTCTGAATTTCCCTCACTGAGAAACTTCGAGGTGATAATTCAGGTAGTTGCCCCATGACATCATCTGCTGAATTTTAATCTGGTCAGAGTGC
>NW_025118096.1:0-1031 GCF_004010195.1 Chiloscyllium plagiosum
GAGAAAAAATACTTGTTTCGTATCCCACCCATCGCCTGTGGTTCCACGCATTGGTAGCCTTACTGATCTTTAAGGTTCCCTATTCTCTTCCGAGTTAATATTTTGCCATTAAAGGATTTGTAGAATGTCTTCAATGCCTCATTAACCCTATTTCTAAAGCAATCTCACGTCCACATTTTTCTGGCTTGATTTCCCCGTTGTCTATACACGTACTGCCCTTTACTCCTCTCAGGATTCACTTGATCTCAGCTCTGTTAACGTGACATATGCCTCCTTCCTTACCTTGACCAGAGCATCAATATATCTTGCCATTCAGCACTCTCTGCACCCACCAGCCTTGTCCCTCTCACTAACAAAAACACATTTGCTCTGGACTCTCTGAAACTAAGTTTTGATGGCCTTGCATTTTCCAACCATCCCTTTACCTGTGAATAGTGTATTCCAATCAGCCTGTCACAGGGCTCGCCTAACACTTTCAAAATTGGCCTTATTCAATGTTTGAACTTTAAAGTTTACATCGGGTCTGTCCTATTCCAAAACTAATTTAAAACTAATATTTTGCGTAACAGGCTTGAAAGTTAAATAAATACTTCCTGCCCCTTCCTAACAGGCTCGAGAGGCTGAATGGTCCCCTCGTGGCCCTCTGTAATAGACTGGAAAGGCGAATGGATTCCTCCTGTTCCGATGTAACAGACCCGAGACATTAAATGCCACAGCAACCCGTGGATTACGAGCAGCCGTTAAACTGTATCTGATGGAGGTCCATCCCTTCTCAGTTACAGAAACACAACCAACACAATGTACTCCAGGTGCCCTCTCAGTAACACCTCATACAGCTGCAGCGACACATCTCTTTGTGTTGAATGATTCTGTTGGCAAAATGTACTAATATTCTAGATTTCCATCTTTTCAAGTAGAACCAGCCGAATATGGGCTAAATGGCCTTCTCTTATCCCTCTGTAAGAGGCCCATAGGGACAGAATTACTTCGGCCTGTTCCTGAGCAGCAATCTCAATGCTCTGTCTCAAGGT
>NW_025118097.1:0-1031 GCF_004010195.1 Chiloscyllium plagiosum
TCCCTCCTGTTACTGCTGTCCCTGCACCATCCTCTTACTGCTGTCCCTGCACCATCCAGTTACTGCTGTCCCTGGCCCATCCTGTTACGACTGGCCCTGTCCCATCCTGTTACTGCTGCCCCTGCACCATCCTGTTACCGCTGTCCCTGCACCATCCTCTTACTGCTGTCCCTGACCCATCCTGTTACTGATGTCCCTGGCCCATCCTTTTACTGCTGTCCCTGTCCCATCCTGTTACTGCTGTCCCTGACCCATTCTGTTACGGCTGTCCCTGTCCCATCCTGTTACTGCTGCCCCTGAACCATCCTGTTACTGCTGTCCCTGGCCCATCCTGTTACTGCTGTCCCTGCATCACCCTGTTAGTGCTGTCCCTGACCATCCTGTTACAGCTGTCGCTGTCCCATCCTGTTACTGCTGTCCCTAACCAATCCTGATACTGCTGTATCTGACCCATCCTGTTACTGCTGTCCCTGTCCCATCCTGTTACTGCTGCCCCTGCACCGTCCTGTTACTGCTGCCCCTGCACAATCCTGTTACTGCTGTCCCTGACCCATCCTGTTACTGCTGTCCCTGACCCATCCTGTTACTGCTGTCCCTGCACCATCCCGTTACTGCTGTCCCTGACCCATCCTGTTACTGCTGTCCCTGACCCATCCTGTTACTGCTGTCCCTGCACCATCCTGTTACTGCTGTCCCTGACCATCCTGTTACCGCTGTCGCTGTTCCATCCTGTTACTGCTGTCCCTGGCCCGTGCTTTTACTGCTGTCCCTGCACCATCTTGTTACTGCTGTCCCTGACCCATCCTGTTACTGCTGTCCCTGGCCCATCCTGTTATTGCTGGCCCTGACCCATCCTGTTACTCCGGTACCTGACCCATCCTGTTACTGCTGTACCTGACGCATCCTGTTACTGCTGTCCCGGCCCATCCTGTTATTGCTGGCCCTGACCCATCCTGTTACTCCTGTCCCTGACCCATCCTGTTACAGCTATCCCTGACCCATCCTGTTACCGCTGTCCCTGCACCATCCTC
>NW_025118098.1:0-1031 GCF_004010195.1 Chiloscyllium plagiosum
TGTCGGAAAGCATGGACAGGCACATGAAGGGGGTGGTACGGTGGCTCAGTGGTTCGCACTGTTGCCTCACAGTGCCAGGGAATCCCGGTTCAAATCCCGCCTCGGGCGTCTGTCTGCACATTCTCGCCATGTCTGGGCGGCATTCCCATACATGTTCAGGTTTCCTCCCACAGTCACAAAGATGTGCAGGTTCGGCGATATGGATAAGCTGAATTGTCCATACTGTTAGGGGTTAATGTCGGGGAACGTGTCTGGGTGGTTGCTCAGCGCAGGTTTGGACTTGTTGGGCCGAAGGGAATCTTTAAAATCTCCGATTTTGCATTATTTATTCCCATGGTGAGTTGATGATGGATTATTTTAATTGATTCGAAATCTAGACTTGGTGACATAATCGACTATAGCAGCTGTTTCCTAATGAATGACTCTTCGGTTGATATGTTGTTGTAAAATGTATCTATTTACTTAAAACATAGCATGGATTAAATCACTCAGTTAATGTTACATTTTTTAATCCTGTAAATTTAATTTAATCAGATGTACAAGAATTAATAATTTCAAGTTAATCTGAAAAACTGATCAATTCAGTGAAATCAATTTGTTCTGCATCGAAATATTTGGAGCAGAATTTCTTAATCGTCTTTTCCAACGATCTCTTCCAGCCAGGAAACCTGTGTGTCGGGGACAGCGGAATTGAAAGCTAATTCTTGATTAATGATATCACAGGAATGGCATTTTTGCCCAATCGCAAGAAGAATTAGAACATTATATTTTTGAAATTCTATTTGTAATTCTTGTGACTTGTAAACTGTTGCAAGACAAGCTTGTGATTTAAGGAGAAAATTGAGTTCTGAGTTTTGAATTTAAGGTTTGGATTAGACCAGTCCCAATTGTTACTTTCAAATAAAACTCGCGCCCTAACGTATCTGGTTTCCCTTCATTTCCAAATCCTTTGCGATTTGCCTTTCACCTAATATTAGGTTTAATGAAAGTTCAACTCTAATGCTGATTGCATTGAATGAGGAAACTAAAGC
>NW_025118099.1:0-1031 GCF_004010195.1 Chiloscyllium plagiosum
TAATAAGTGTTCTTTGCAAGGACGACATGAAGACGTTCCAGGTCCTCGAATTACTGTTGAGTAGAATACCCTTCATAAGGGTCTTATTGTCTCGAGCCGGACTGGTAATTTTTTTGACTAGTGACTGATGTGTTTTCAAATCATGTGCACTGCAGAAGGATTTTCTAAATTTTCAATTTGTTATGAGCAAAAAAACTGCTTTGAACATGCTGATTTTTTTTTACTCCAAAGTTATTTATCAATGGACACTCATCACAAAATTATGGAAGTTCTCTGTATCTTAGGTTCACTGTCATACGCACTTTCACTATCTACTGATTAACTTCCGACTTCTGACACGAATGTCTAAACATTGGTCATGAACAAAAGTATATAAATTAAAAGTATGTCTCAAGAACCAAACCAATGGATGGAAACATGTCATTATTGTAATCCTGCATGTTTGACCCAAAAACAATTCTGCTGAATAATAACTGTATTGCTCATTTTTATGAATCCATAAAGCTAGCTATTATATTGTATTCCTCAGTTTACCGATCTTAATGAATATCCAATAATCATCACAGCAAAATGCTTTTAGAATATTAAATCAATTTATTTTTCAGATTATAATGTTATTTTTCCAGTCACTGCCATTACATTAATTGCACAATTATCGGAGTTAATCTTTCTAACAAATATAGTGAAAATCGCATTTTAATTGCATCAATTGTTTATTAGTACGAACACTACAATATAAAAATCAATTTACTGTTCAGGTGAATGTCCCATACTGGAACCAATGACTTCCCATTCAATGCCTCATTGTAAATATTTGATGATGCTCATTTGAATGATCACGGCAATCTCAGCCTGAAGCGTTCAGAGAACTGTAATTACTTTTCATTAGAATAATTCCTGGTCGTTTCTCCACATTGTTCAGTGAAATAATCAAACAAGATTTCTCAGTATTCTTAAATTAACTGAGAGAATTTTGACAACCCAATTGCTGCTATTAGCTAATCATTGTTCAATATAGTTCAGGGTATATC
>NW_025118100.1:0-1031 GCF_004010195.1 Chiloscyllium plagiosum
GCAACCAATGAGTTTAAATAACGCTCAGGATACTAGAAACCCACAGAACTTGAATATTATTGTTTGGACACCTGGACAGCAATCAAATTATGAGAATTATTATATCATGGGGAGTATATAAACACAGCATTTTGAACACTGGAGGGAGAGCTGCTGCCATCCAACAGTAGAGCAACTGCTGTGGAGCAGGAGTGCTAACTGGCCATCTCAAACACTCTCCATCAAAGACACATGTTCATGTGAACCTACTTGCAATTTAAAAAATGACCCAGGGAGATCAGCAGCTGAAAGAGTGAACACAGCAGGGAAGATAGAGACTGCATGGTCTTGAGATTTTAATGTTTCATATGTGGGTTGTTGGAACAGCATATTTTTACAGATTTCGAGTCAGATAGTAAGTAGCTAAGAAAAGAGAAGCTTATATTTGTGAATAGTTGTTGTTTAGTGTTCACTATTAAAGTTGAAACACTAACTTGATATTTTTTGTTTAAATAGTGGAATGTAGGAGATCTGTGTCGTTCTTATTTTAACAAATTACAAGGTGAGGCGAGCTTTTCTGGGTGTTTGGGTTTAATTAACAGATGGGTTCGCGTCCACTTTGTTCACTCATATTTTAACAGATTACGAGGTGAGGCGAGCTTTTCTTAGTGTTTGATTTTAATTAACAGAGGGGTTCGACTCCACCTTGTAAATGTCCATCCACGCTAACCCCATTTCCCTGCAGATAGCCCATATCCTTCTAGTCCTTTCCTATCCACATATTTATCCAAATGTTTTTCAAATGTTGTTAATGTACTCCCCTTAACCACATCTGCTGGCAGCTCATCCACGTACCATCCACTGTGTAAAAAAGTGGTCCCTCAGATTCCCTTTTATTCCTTCCCCTCTAAACTTAAACTGATCCCCTCTCGTCCTAGATTCTCTAATCCGTGGAAAAAGACGGATAGCATTCAGCCTATCCATATCCCTCATGATCTCATACAGCTCTGTAAAGTCTCCCCCCAGTTTTCTACACTCTAAAGAAAACGTCC
>NW_025118101.1:0-1031 GCF_004010195.1 Chiloscyllium plagiosum
TTCATTTACCTGAAGTTATCTCCAGGCAGTGACATAAATTGAAATAAATTCTGCGATTTGCATAATAATCAATCAAACGTGCACCTCCATTCTAACTAATTAAGTATTTAAGAGCCATCTTAGGTATGTCCAATTAATGTGCATAAAACTTCTGTGTTTAAGGTCATCCTCTCTCTTACACCCATGAAGGAACAGCGCAATAAAACATTGTGTTTATAAATAAACCCATTGGACTATATTCTGGTGTCGTTTGATTTTTGATCTTGTCCCAGTCATTCCAAAACCAGCGGCTCCATATCATGGTTTTTACTGGTTAGCTAATCCTCTCCTCTAGCAAGTAAATTGTTCCTAACACCATGTGGTCTTGTCTTGCATATTAATCTTTTGTGACGCACGTTATGCATTGATGTCTGGAAGTCCAGATATAATACATCTATAGGATCCCCATTATCCACCTTGCTTGTTACGTTTTATTTAAAGAAAGTTAGTCAAAACATTCAAACATGATTTATCCTTCATGAAACTATTTTGACTGTGCTGGATTGTGGCTTGACTTTGGAAATCTCCTGTTATTTATACCTTCATAATGGATTCTAATAATGTGTTTTCAATCCCAAAAGTTTCCTCACTACTTTTCATTCCCCAGTGAAGCTGGTTATTCGAAGTCCTTCCCTTTCTATAACCTCTATGTTTCCTTTCACAATTCCTGTGTAACGGGCAGAAGGCTGTAAAAGATCTGCTCCAATTGCTGCGTAAGAGGCATAAGTGTCTGATTGGGCTCATTCTGTTCCTGCTTTACACTTCCTGGTATTCTTACATTGTGTCCTGCTCCTGTTCCTGACCAAGTCGCTGAAGATCTCAATGTCCACTTCCTGTTGCTCAATGACAGGTTTGGAGACTTACGGAATCTCCCTGCTCAAATGTCACTTTTCAAGGGCTGAACTATACAGGCCAGTTGTGTTGCCCACACTGGGTAGGTCAGAGGTTAGCACTGCTGTCTCACTGCACCAGAGATCCTAGTACAATTTCAG
>NW_025118102.1:0-1031 GCF_004010195.1 Chiloscyllium plagiosum
GGACATCCACTGCAAGAGGGGCATCCTTGGACTTTGTCATCTCTAACAGGTCGCTGTGCACCCAGATATACACTTGCAATTTGTCATTCACCTTCACAGACGCTGTAAGGGCCTAGCAGCCACTATATTCATTGGACAAGACTAATAAAGAGGGATCCTCCCTTACACAGGCGAAAGTGAGGACTGCAGATGCTGGAGATCTGAGTTGAGACTTTGGAGCTGGAAAAGCACAGCAGATCAGGCAGCATCTGAGGAGCAGGAGAATCAAAGTTTTGAGCATAAGCCCTTCATCAGGAATCCTGCTGTGCTTTTCCAGCATCACACTCTCCATTCCTTCACACATCCACACATACACACACAATCTCATTCTCTCACCCTATTCGCTGTTTAACCACCAGTCCCCATAGTTATCTAACCTACATTACATTAGACCTTGCTGCTTTAAAACATTGCTACTGTCCCCAGTGCTCACCCCGACCCGGGGTTTGACATTGATCCAGAGCTGGAGAAATCGGGCCTGACAGAAAATTTGCCACAATAAATAAGATGGATGCTAGAGCGATTGAATACAGAGAACCTGCTCTTCACTTCTCACTGAGTTTCCGGATTCATTCTCGTCCATGTGCCTTTACAGCAGTTAAACTGAACAGGTCCATTAAGCATGAAACTTACTTTACGCTTTAAATTTCCCCGAGTCCCAGCCACACCGAACTAGTCCAGCAGTATTCTTCTAGGACCTTCCTGAACAACCCACCTATACAGAATATGTAGTTTCCTGCTGTTGTGTTACCCACAATGCCATTGAACGAGGGGAATTCCAGGATTTTGACCAAGTGACAGAGAAGGAGCAGTGTTATATTTCCAAGTCAGGATAGTAAGGGGGCTAGGTGATAGGAACATGCCCCTGTGCACCTATTTCACTGACAATGTCATTCGAACCTTGTGATTTTTTAAACTCTAAACATTACATCTATGTAAATTGCTAAAATGTATGCATTAAATGTGTGAAACAGCCATGCATTTCACTATAT
>NW_025118103.1:0-1031 GCF_004010195.1 Chiloscyllium plagiosum
GCTTCTGTTGAAAGTTGACAAACAGGTTTAAGGTTTTGTAAGGTATTGTATTCGGAGGGCGGGGTAAATGGGAGAACAGATACAGAACACAGGCACTTCACAAAGATCCTTCTCAATGTAACTTTGTGATGTTAATTCAGAAGGAATAGCTCAGAGCAAACAGTTCAGTTAATCAGCCAAGGGGAGTATATTTGTCATGACAAAGACTTGTTTTAAAGACTGTACAGAACCGAACTTTAGTGACTATGTTTGTATGTCAAGTTTTTTTGTGAATAAAGTCTCTTTTTGTAATTGATATAAATATTTTTTCGAGGGGGACCAAGCATCTTGAGCTTGTGGAGGCATTGACCTTTCCCCAAATCTTTCTTAATTAAACGCTAGACAAGTTCGATACTCCCCGTGTATAGACATCAAACAGTCATTAACAGGGAGGAGATGGTGGGATGGTCACGGGGGCTCAGTGTTGCCTCACCCCACCCGGGTTCGATTCCAGCCTCGGGCGACTGTCTGTGTGGAGTTGGCACATTCTCCCCGTGTCAGCCTCCGGGTGCTTCAGTTCCCACACACTGTCCAAAGATGTGCAGGCTTGGTGGATTAGCCAGAGGAAATGATGGTATCCAGGGACAGAGAAGGTGGGTGGGATGCTCTGCCGGGGGTCAGTGTGAACCTGATAGGCCGAATGACCTGCTTCCACGTTCTATGATCAATCCAGAAACTCAAATAATGTTCTGGGCCCTGGGCTCCAATCTTGGGGCGACTGTGGGTCATCACAGTGAGAACAGGTTTGGGAATGAACATGGTCCAAGGGGGCAACAGGTTTGCTTTCTGAGGTGTTGAAGGCATGAATGTTCTGTCGAGGAGTTTTGGGAATAAAAATACTGAGGGGATGGTTTCTAAGGTATTGAGGGAGCACTATCTGTCAGTGCAGGGTGCAGATGGTCGAAAGGTCCAGATACATTGCATAGGACATAGAACAGTACAGCACAGAACAGGGGCTCCAGCCCACGATGTTGTGCCAAACATTGATCCTC
>NW_025118104.1:0-1031 GCF_004010195.1 Chiloscyllium plagiosum
CAGCATGGGGGAGAATGTGTCCAGCATGGAGGATAACCTGCCCAGTACGGGAGAGAATGTGCCTAGCACAGGGGAGAATGTGTCCAGCATGGGGGAGAATGTGTCCAGCATGGAGGAGAACGTGCCCAGCACGGGGGAGAATGTGCCCAGCACAGGGGAGAATGTGTCCAGCATGGGGGAGAATGTGTCCAGCATGGAGGAGAACGTGCCCAGTACGGGGGAGAATGTGCCCAGCACAGGGGAGAATGTGTCCAGCATGGAGGAGAACGTGCATAGTACGGGGGAGAATGTGCCCAGCATGGGGGAGAATGTGTCCAGCATGGAGGAGAACGTGCCCAGTACGGGGGAGAATGTGCCCAGCACAGGGGAGAATGTGTCAAGCATGGAGGAGAACGTGCATAGGCGGGGGAGAAGGTGCCCAGCATGGGGGAGAATGTGTCCAGCATGGAGGAGAACCTGCCCAGTACGGGGGAGAATGTGCCCAGCACAGGGGAGAATGTGTCCAGCATGGGGGAGAATGTGTCCAGCATGGAGGAGAACGTGCCCAGTACGGGGGAGAATGTGCCCAGCACAGGGGAGAATGTGTCAAGCATGTTGGAGAATGTGTCTCGCATGGAGGAGAATGTGCTCAGCCCGGGGGAGAACGTGCCCAGCATGGGGGAGAATGTGCCCAGCATGGGGAAGAATGTGCCCAGCACGGGGGAGCATGTGTCCAGCATGAAGGAGAATGTGTCCAGCACGGAGGAGAATGTGCCCAGCTTGGAGGAGAATGTGCCCAACACGGGGGAGAATGTGACCAGCACGTGGGAGAATGTGTCCAGCATGGGGGAGAATGTGTCCAACATGGAGGAGAACGTGCCCAGTACGGGAGAGAATGTGCCCAGCACAGGGGCGAATGTGTCCAGCATGGGGGAGAATGTGTCCAGCATGGAAGGAGAACGTGCCCAGTACGGGGGAGAATGTGCCCAGCACAGGGGAGAATGTGTCCAGCATGGGGAAGAATGTGTCCAGCATGGAGGAGAACGTGCCCA
>NW_025118105.1:0-1031 GCF_004010195.1 Chiloscyllium plagiosum
GAGTTTAATGCGGAGAAGAGTGAAATGATTCACATTGGAAGGAGTAACAGGAACATAGAGTACTGGGCTAATGGTAAGTTTTGTTGTAGCGTGGATGAGCGGAGAGTTCTTGGTTTTTAAGTGCATAGAACCTTCAAACTTGCTACCCGGGTTGAAGAATATGTAAGACGGCTTCTGGTGTGTTTGATTTTATTGGTAGACGTATTGGGTTTCAGAGAAATGAGGTCATTTTACAACTGTACAAAAATCTGGTGCGGCCGCAATTGACATATTGCGTACATTTCTCATTGCTGCATTGTAGGAAGGATTTGGAAGCATTGGAAAAGGTGCAGAGGACATTGACCATGTATGTTGTGAATATATTATGAGGAATACCTGAGGGACTTGATGCTGTTTTCGTTTGAAAGCAGGAGGTTAAGAGGCGTCCTAATAGAGACAAACAAGACGATCAGAGGATTCGATAGGTAGGACGTTGAGAATATTTTTCGTCAGATGGTGATGGCCAGCGCGAGGGGATATAACTTTAAATTGAAGGGTGATAGATTAAGGACATAATTCAGAGGTCGATTCTTTACTCAGAGAATAGTAAGGTGATGGAATGTTCGGCCTGCAAAAGTAGTATACTTGCCAACTTTTGGGGCATTCAAATGACTATTTGATAAACATATGGTTAATAATGGAATAGTGAAGGTTAGATTGACGTCAGATTGGTTTCACAGGTTGGCGCAACATCGAGGACCAAAGAATCTCTACTGCACTGCGACATTCTATGTTCAATGTTCTATGTTCTATGTCTTCTTTCAGGCAGCCACTTCTGTATCCAGACCGCCATATTTCCCTGCATCCCATAGTTCCTAACGTTATGAATGAGACTGCCATGCAGAATCTTAAAATATGTCTCAATGCAATCCATAGACACGACATTCACTGCTCGATTTACTTCAACTCTTCTCGTCACATTCTCAAATAATTCAATAACGCTTGTGAGTCATGTCCTATCCAGGATGTTGCCTGGTATGGAAGGAAAATCG
>NW_025118106.1:0-1031 GCF_004010195.1 Chiloscyllium plagiosum
CCAGTGCAGACTCGAGTCAGTACAGTACAGACTGAAGTGGGTCCAGTACAGCCTCGCATGGGCCCAGCGCAGACTCAAGTGAGTCCAGTACAGACTCGAGTGAGTACAGTGCAGACTCACGTGGGTTCTCTACAGACTCACATGGGTCCAGTACAAACTCACATGAGTCCAGTACAGACACGCATGGGTCCAGTACAAAGTCAAGTGGGTCCAGTACAGTCTTGAGAGGGTCCAGTACAGACTCGGGTGGGTCCAGTGCAGACTCAAGTGGGTACAGTACGAAGTCAAGTGGGTCCAGTACAGACTTGAGTGAGTAAGGTACAGACTCGCATGGGTCCAGTAAAGACTCACGTGGGTCCAGTACAGACTTGCATGGGTCCAGTACCGACTCGCATGGGCCCAGCGCAGACTCGAGTGAGTCCAGTACAGACTCGAGTGAGTACAGTACAGACTCACGTGGGTCCAGTACAGACTCACATGGGTCCAGTACAGACTTGCATGGGTCCAGTACAGATTCGAGTGGGTCCAGTACAAACTCGCATGTGTCCAGTATAGACTCACATGGGTCCAGTACAGACTTGCATGGGTCCAGTACAGACTTGAGTGGGTCCAGTACAAACTCGCATGGGTCCAGTCTAGACTCACATGGGTCCAGTACATTTTTTGGATCCAGTAGACTCGGGTGGGTCCAGTACAGACTCGTGTGGGTCCACTACCGACTCGCATGGGCCCAGCGCAGACTGGAATGGGTCCAGTACAGACTCAAGTGGGTCCAGTGCAGACTCGAGTGGGTCCAGTACAGACTCAAGCGAGTCCAGTACAGACTCGAGTGCGTCCAGTGCAGACTCGATTGGGTCCAGTGTAAAGTCAAGTGGGTTCAGTACAGTCTCGAGTGGATCCAGTACAGACTCCAGTGGGTCCAGTACAGTCTCAAGTGGATCCAGTACAGACCCCAGTGGGGTCCAGTGCAAAGTTGAGTGAATCCATTACAGACTTGAGTGAGTAAAGTATAGACTCACATAGGTCCAGTA
>NW_025118107.1:0-1031 GCF_004010195.1 Chiloscyllium plagiosum
GTGATGGGAGCTGCTTTTACCAGCTAATCCACGACGCCACGTTAAAAGCCAGATTTGTCGTCCATATGTGCAATGTCTGAACCACTAAATCACAGGAATTCGAAAACACGTTTTCTGTATTAGCGTTGCTCAGTGTGAATGGCAATCAGACTCTGCTTGTGCAGAAACAGACATTTCAATGCTGAGCATGCCCTACTGAAAAGGCACAGAAAAAGACAGTATGCTCTTGCATTGGCATCCAACAGATATTTTCATCTGTTTAAACTGACAGAATAAAGAGGATGTGCTCATCTCCTCTCGCGTCCCATTAACTACATTAATACACACGCAGGGATGTTCAAACCAAGATGAACAGGCTCATTGTTGTGAATTGACAGCAGTGGTGTGTGAGTCATTGCGAACAGTGAGAAATAAATGCTGAACCAATAGCACTGACACTGAGCCTTGCACCATCAGCTCCACACTCACATCTTGTGTCATGTCTCCTCGGCATCAGTGCATTTGACTTTAATTATTCTCCCCTGCACCTCTCCTCAAATTATTCCCGACCGCTTGCAGTGTCGAATTAGTACATGCAATTATTAGAAATGCATTTCTGGGACACAGTTGTCTTTCAATGACATACGATTCACTGCCCATCCCGAATTATCCCAAAGATGTAGGGGACGAGTTACTTTTGTTAACTCCTCAAATCCTTAGTATGGAGGTACTGACCAGAAACCGCTAGAGATGCAGTTCCTGGATTGCAGAAAGCAGACCGACCCCAAATTGCTAACGTAACTCACCCAGGGAAGAGCAGATAGACCCCACTCTGTCAATGTAACTCAACCAGGGGACAGAAGTCTGACAGCACACGATCAATGTAACTCAACGAGGAAATTATGGCCTGACCGCACTCTGTTAATGTAACTCACCCAGGGAAGAGCAGACTGACCCAACACTTTATATGTAACTTACCAAGCAAATGGCAGACTGACACCACTCAGGGGAGAATAATTAAAGATTGGTGGGGTGGTAGGTGAGGACCAGTG
>NW_025118108.1:0-1031 GCF_004010195.1 Chiloscyllium plagiosum
CTTGAAATGTCCCTTGTCGATCTAAATAATGGAAAACAAGTGGATGTGGTATAGTTGGATATCAGGAGGATTTTTAAAGAATTCATACAGTAAGTTAGCCCTACAACAATAAAGTAAATTGTATTGGGAGGAACATACGCAAACTGGGGAAGGTAAAACTTCAGTTTGCTTTGTTTGAAGGGAATCAGAATATAGGCGACGAAAGGCTCTGTGCTCTCTCTCCATGGATGATGTCTGAGTCACTGTGATCTCCAGCATGTGTTGGTTTCAGTACAGATCCCAGCATCTGTAACACACTCTCACCACAACCGCCCCCCTCCACATTCACATCGACATCATTTCTAAATACCACAAATAATAAGGGACACAGCACTGCTCCCTGTGATACGCAAGGGAGACTGGTCACCAATCACACAAACAGCTTTCTATCATTACTCTCTGTCTCCTGCCAGAGCACAGAGATTATCCAGGTGGTTGACAGTGAGGAGAAAGGTTTTATGTTACAGGAAGATACAGATGGGCAGAGCAATGGCAGATAGAATAACTATGAGGTGATGCATTTTGGAAGAATTAACCAGACAGGGGAGGACTCAATGAATGGCAGCACACTAGGAAGCTCAGAGTGTGCTTCTCCACACATCCCTGAATGTCACTAGATAGAGTAATAGGTTAGTTCAGAAGTCACACTCGACTGTCGGCATATCCTTTAATCAGGGAACAGGAGAATCGACGTTTCGGGCATAAGCCCTTCTTCAGGAATGCCCGAAACGTCGATTCTCCTGTTCCCCGGATGCTGCCTGACCTGCTGCGCTTTTCCAGCAACACATTTCCAGCTCTGATCTCCAGCATCTGCAGACCTCACTTTCTCCTCATATCCTTTAATCATTCAGACATAGATTATAACAGTTACACAAAACTTTGATTCGGCCACAGATGGAATACTGTGAAGCGTTCTGGGAACCTCATTACAGGAAGGATGTGATTGCACTGGAGGGGGCGCAGATGAGATTCACCAGGATGTTCCCTGTGAT
>NW_025118109.1:0-1031 GCF_004010195.1 Chiloscyllium plagiosum
TCAGAAATCCATGCCCTCTAGTTTTGGGGAAAATGACCTTGGCTATGCACACTATACATGCTCCCCACGCTACAGGAATAAAATAACCCAATCATCAAAGTTTGTGAGAACCCAATCTACTCGCACTCTCCCTATAGCTCCAATCCTGGCAACATCTTTGTAAATCTTGACTGACTCCCTTCAGGTTTCACAATATATTTCCAAAAGGAAGGAGACCAGAATTGAATGTAGTACACCAAAAAATGGCGAAGGTAATGTGCTGTACAGCAGCAACATGACCACCCAATTCAAATAGTCAAAGCACTGGCCAATAAAGGCAAGCATTCCAAATGCCTTCTTCACTATCCTACTTAACTGCGACTCTCCTTTTAAGAAACTATGAACCTGCATTCCATGGTCTCTTTGTTCAGCAACACTCCCCAGGACGTTAGCATGAATTGTACGTGTCCTGCCCTGATTTGCATTTCCAAAATGCAGCACCTCCCATTTGTCGAGATTAAAAACCACCTGCCAATTGTCAGCCCATCAGCCCATCTGATCAAGATTCCATTGTACTCTGAGGTAAACCTTCTTTGCTGTCCACTACACCATCATTTTGGGTTTCATCTGCAAACTTAGCAACTATTGCTGCAATGATCACATCGAAATGATTTATGTGAATACTGAAAAGCAGTGGAGCCAGCACTAACCCTTGTAGCACACAAATGGTAAAAACCCTACTTTTCGAAAAACAATCCTTCACCACCACCCTCTCTTTCCTGACTTCGGGCTAATTCTGTATACATATGGCTAGATCTCCCTGTATTCCATATGAACTAAACTTGTTAACCAATCTACCATGCAGGAAGTTGGCAAATGTCTTACTGAAGTCCATACCAACAATATACACATCTGCCGCAATGAATCCTCTTAGTCACTTCTTCAAACATACTCAGTCAATTTAGTGAGACTCAACATTCCATGCTTCGATCCATGTGGCCTATCACTTATCAGTCCTGGTTTTTCAAAATCCATGCAAACCTTGTGCCTCA
>NW_025118110.1:0-1031 GCF_004010195.1 Chiloscyllium plagiosum
TGCAATTATTTTCTGGAAGAATAAAATATAATATATTAATGAAATGGAGAGTTGTGACAAGACTTACTGATACAGTGTATGCTCGAGAGGTCATTCTGAACTGTTCAGACAGAGCAAGTTTTGCTCTACCTCCATGATGGTTTGCTCCCTGATTTTCCAAGTGGCTCAATTGCTGTCGGCATACATGAGATATTTTGATGGTTTTTTTTATGGTGATATATTGGAAGGGGTAGAGTGTTTTAATTGTGTATCACGCGGATGGATGGCCTTTAGTTGAGAGACCTCATGGGAGACATCGGGAAGTGAATATAACTACGGCACACATCGTAGCATTGTTTCTGAACTTCGCACCGCCAGAAATCGGTGAAGTACAGAGTCAGAAGTTTAGATAGAACGGATTGATGAGAATTTATTTCCTCAGCCGGTCTCAGACATTCGGCTCCAATCGGACAGAATAAGAGGAAGGAAATGGCATAGAAGACAATGATCTCCATGTTTCCAATATTGAACCAGGCAATCCTGGTTCAGAGCTGAAACTGAAACTTTATTGCCTGACCTGCTGTGCTGTTCCAGCAATAAAGTTTCAGCTTTGATCTCCAGCGTCTGCAGACCTCACTTTCTCCTCAGAGCTGAAACTGTATCGGTGAAAGGAGCAACCTGGTAGGCAGACTGCGAGAAGCAGAGAGGGAGAGAGTGAGTAAACAAGTACGCTGATGCAGTTAGTAATGGATATTGGAGAAAATATCTGGCCTCAGAATCTCAGCAGGAGCAATAACTGCAGCAAGGTATGTGATGTTGATTAAAGAACAATAATACAGTTTTAACTGGTTTATAGAAATAATTAAAAATTATTTATATGACATGAACGGCAGCCAGAATAGGATAACGAAAATACTGAATAATCAAAAGTGCAAGTTCACTCCACAATTATAATGACTATTATAAATTGTAAAAAGAGCCTAAACATCCCCTGATAAACCTCTGTCCATTGTGATAACGTTGCTGTCTGTTGCAAACAGATTCTGACGCAC
>NW_025118111.1:0-1031 GCF_004010195.1 Chiloscyllium plagiosum
CTGAGTGAGTGCCGCACTGTCAGAGGGTCAGCAATGAGGGATCACTGCGCTGTCAGAGGGTTAGTGCTGAAGGGCTGCTGCATTGTCAGATGGTCAGTACTGAGGGAGTGCAGCATTGTCAGAGGGTCAGTACTGAGGGAGTGCTGCACTGTCAGAGGATCAGTACTGTGGGAGTGCAGCATTGTCAGAGGGTCAGTACTGAGGAGCGCTGCACTGTCAGAGGGTCAGTACTGAGGGAGTACTGAACTGTCAGAGGATCAGTACTGAGGGAGTGCTGCACTGTCAGAGGGTCAGTACTGAGGGAGTGCTGCACTGTCGGAGGGTCATTACTGAGAGAGTGCTGCACTGTCAGAGGGTCAGGAGTGAGGGAGTGCTGCACTCTCAAAAAGTTCGTACTGAGGGAGCGCTGCACGGTAAGAATGTCAGAACTAAAGGAGCGCTGCTCGGTCAAAGAGCTGCACTGTCAGAGTGTCAGTACTGAGGGTGTATCGCACTGTCACACGGTCGGTATGGGGGCACTGCCACAGTGTCAGATGGTCAGTACTGAGAAAGTTCTGCCCTGTGTGAGCGTCAGTACTGAGTGAGTGCCGCACTGTCAGAGGGTCAGCACTGAGGAAGTGCTGCACTGTCAGAGGGTCAGTACTGAGGGAGTGCTGCACTGTCAGAGGGTCAGTACTGAGGTAGTGTTGCAATGTCAGAGGTTCAGTACTGAGGGAGTGCTGCACTGTCAGAGGGTCAGTACTGAGGGAGTGCAGCATTGACAGAGGGTCAGTACTGAGGGAGTGCTGCACTGTCAGAGGGTCAGTACTGAGGTAGTGCAGCATTGTCAGAGGGTCAGTACTGAGGGAGCGCTGCACTATCAGAGGGTCAGTACTGAGGGCGTGCTGCACTGTCAGAGGGTCAGTACTGAGGGAGTGCTGCACTGTGAGAGGGTCATTACCGAGGGAGTGCTGCACTGTCAGAGTGTCAGTAGTGAGGGAGTGCTGCACTCTCAAAGCGTTAGTACTGAGGGAGCGCTGCACTGTAAGAAT
>NW_025118112.1:0-1031 GCF_004010195.1 Chiloscyllium plagiosum
AATCTTAGACCTGAATAATCCTGTAATTGAAAAATCCAGTTCCTTAATAATCCTGTAACTGAAAAATCTTATACCTGAATAATCCTGGACCTGAATAATCCTGTAACTGAAAAATCTTATATCTGAACAATCCCGTACCTGAATAATCCTGTTCCTTAATAATCCTGTACCTGAATAATCCTGTTCCTGAATAATCCTGTAACGGAAAACTCCTGTTCCTGAATAATCCTCTTCCTGAATAATACTGTTCATGAATAATCCTGTTCCTGAATAATCCTGTTCCTGAATAATCCTGTACCTGAATAATCTTATAACTGAAAAATCCTGCTCCTGAATAATCCTGTTCCTGAATAATCCTGTTCCTGAAAGATCCTGTACATGAATAATCCGATAACTGAAAAATCCTGTTCCTGAATAATCCTGTACCTGAATAATCCTGTTCCTGAAAACCCCGTACCTGAATAATATTGTACCTGAATAATCCTGTAACTGAAAAATCCTGTTCCTGAAAAATCGTGTTCCTAAATGATCCTGTACCTGAATAATCTTATAACTGGAAATTCCTGTTCCTGAATAATCCAGTACTGGAATAATCCTGTAACTGAAAATTCCTGTTCCTGAATAATCCTGTAACTGAATAATCTTATAACTAAAAAATCCTGTTCCTGAATAATTCTGTTCCTGAATAATCCTGTCCCTGAATGATCCTGTACCTGAATAATCTTATGACTGAAATATCCTATACCTTAATAATCCTGTAACTGAAAAATCTTATATCTGAATAATCCAGTAACTGAATACTCCTGTTCCTGAAAAATCCTGTACTTGAATGATCATGTACGTGAATAATCTTATAACTAAAAAATCCTGTTCCTGAATAATCCTCTTCCTGTATAATGCTGTACCTAATAATCTTATAACTGAAAAATCCTTTACCTGAATAATCTTAGACCTGAATAATCCTGTAATTGAAAAGTCCAGTTCCTTAATAATCCTGCAACTGAAAAATCTTATACCTGAATAATCCTGGA
>NW_025118113.1:0-1031 GCF_004010195.1 Chiloscyllium plagiosum
GGGTCAGTGTGACGGTGATGGAGTGACCGTGATGTAGTCAAGGTGACGATAATGGTGTGAGTGTGAGAGTGTCAGCGTGATGGAGATGGAGTGAGTGTGAGGGGGTCAGGGTGACAGTGATTCAGTGAGCGTGAGTGGGTCAGGGTGACGGTGCTGGAGTGAGTGTGAGGGGGTCAGGGTAACAGTGTTGGTGTGAGTGTGAGGCGGTCATGGTGATGGGGATGGAGAGTGTGAGGGGTCAGGGTGATGGTGACGGAGTGAGTGTGAAGGGTTCAGTTTGACTGTGATGGACTGAGTGTGAGGGGTTCAGTGTGACGTTGATGGAGTGAGTGTGCGGTATTCAGGATGATGGTGATGGTGTGAGCGTGAGTGGTTGTGGGTGACGTTGGTGGAGTGAGTGTGAGGGGGTCAGTGTGACAGTGATGGAGTGAGTGTGAGGTGATCAGGGTGATGGTGATGGAGTGAGTGTGACGGGGTCAGTGTGACTGTGATGGAGTGAATGTGAGGGGTCAGTGTGACGATGATTCAGTGAGTGTGAGGAGTTCAGGGTGATGGTGATGGAGTGAGTGTGAGGGGGTCAGGTTGACGGTGATGGAGTGAGTGTGAGAGGATCAGGGTCACAGAGATGGAGTGAGGTGAGGGGGTCAGGGTGACAGTGATGGAGTGAGTGTGAGGGGGTGAGGGTGACGCTGATGGAGTGAGTGTGATGGGTCAGGGTAACCGTGATGGAGTGAGTGTGAGGGGGTCTGGGTGACAGTGATGGAGCGAGTGTAAGGTGGTCAGGGTGACAGTGATGAAATGAGTGTGAGGGGGTCAGGTTGACGGTGATGGAGTGAGTGTGAGGGGGTCAGGATGATGGTGATGGAGTGTGTGTGACAGAGGAGGGGTGACGGTGATGGAGTGAGTGTGATGGGTTCAGCGTGAGTGCGATGGAGTGAGTGTGAGACTATAAGTGTGATGATGATGGAGTGATTGTGAGGGGGTCAGGTTGACAGAGATGGAGTGAGGGTGAAGAGGTCAGGGTGACGCTG
>NW_025118115.1:0-1031 GCF_004010195.1 Chiloscyllium plagiosum
TCAGATAATGCTTCCTCAGTACCTTAGAATGTGGTCGCTCAGTACCTCAGACAGTGCTCCCTTAATACCTCAGAAAGTGCTCCCTCAGTACCTCAGACAGGTCCCCTCAATACCTCAGAAAGTGCTCGCTCAGTACCACAGAAAGTGTTTCCTCAGTACCTCAGAAAGTGCCCCCTCAATGCCTCTGAAGGTGCCCCCAAGTACCTCAGAAAGTGCTCCCTCAATACCTCAGATAGTTCTCCCTCAATACTTTAGATAGTGCTCACTCAATACTTCAGATAGTGCTCCCTCAATATCTCAGAAAGTGCTCCCTCAGTACCTCAGATAATTCACCCTCAGTTCTTCAGATAATGCTTCCTCAGGACCTTAGAATGTGTTTGCTCAGTATCTCAGATAGTGCTCCTTTAAAAACCTCAGAAAGTGCTCTCTCAGTACCTCAGACAGTGATCACTCAATTCCTCAGAATGTGATGGCACAGTACCTCAGACAGTGCTCCCTCAGTACCTCAGAAAGTGCTCCCTCAGTACCTCAGACAGGGCTCACTCAGTACCACAGAAAGTGTTCCCTCAGAAACTCAGAAATTGCCCCCTCAATGCCTCTGAAAGTGCTCCCTCAGTCCCTTAGAAAGTGCACCCTCAATACCTCAGATATTTTTCCCTCAATACCTCAGATAGTTCTTCCTCACAGAAAGTGCTCGCTCAGTACCACAGAAAGTGTTCCCTCAGAACCTCAGAAATTGCCCCCTCAATGCCTCTGAAAGTGCTCCCTCAATCCCTTAGAAAGTGCACCCTCAATACCTCAGATATTTTTCCCTCAATACCTCAGATAGTTCTTCCTCAATACCTCAGATAGATCTCCCTCAATACGTCAGATACTTCTCCCTCTGTACCTCAGATAGTGCACCCTCAATACCTCAGAAAGTGCTCTCTCAATATTTCAGATAGTTCACCCTCAGTACCTCAGATATTGCTCCCTCAATTCCTCAGAACGTGCTCCCACAATAGTTCAGATATTTCTCTCACAGTACCTCA
>NW_025118116.1:0-1031 GCF_004010195.1 Chiloscyllium plagiosum
ATATACATGGACGCTGAGATTGCTTGGCTCATCAAAACTTCCAAGAACATTACAATTAGCCCAGAACTTTTTATTCTTGTTGTTCATTCCAAAGTAAATCACCTCACACTTTTCCACAATAACCTCCATATGCCACCTCTGAGCCCCGATCTGCAGATTATTCATGTCTGTCTGTAACCTGCAGCAGACCTCGGCACTGTTGACAACTCCATCGACTTAGTGTATTCTGAGAATTTACTCATCCATCATCCAATGCTCGAACCCAGGTCATTTATAAAGGTGACAAACAGCAGTGGACCCAAAAATGAACCTTGTGGTACACCATGAATAACTGAACTCCAGAATAAATATTTTCCATTAACTACCATACTCTGTGTTCCTTCAGCGAGCCAATTACTGATCTAAACCGCTAAATCACCCTCAATCCCATGTCTCTGTATTTTATGCAACAGCCGACCGTGCGTTAGTGAAAATCGCATCCACCACGTCAACCACTTTACTCTCATCCACTTGTTTGTTGACTTTTCAAAGAGCTTAATAAAGTTTGTGAGGCACAGCATGCTATTCGCAAAATCGTGTTGACTGTAGTGAATCAACTTCTTCCTTCTTACATCCACTTGTTTGTTGACTTTTCAAAGAGCTCAATAAAGTTTTTGAGGCACAGCATGCTATTCGGAAAATCGTGTTGACTGTTGTGAATCAACTTCTTCCTTCTTATGTGATCATATATCATATCTCTCATAACCTTTCCCAAAACTTCACCTTCAAGGAAATACAGCTCACTGTTCTATAATTTCCAGCGTTCTCCCTACTCCTCTTCGTGAAGAAGGGGACAATATTTGCTGAACTCGAGTCTTCTCGCACTAATCACATAGACACTGACGAAATAAAGTTGTTTGTCAAAAGTTCTGCGAACTCCTCCCACGATTACCAGAGAATCCTATGATACATCCCATCAATCCCAGGGGACAAATCTATTTTCAGGCTTTCAAGAATACCTAACAACTCGTCTTTACGAATATCAATTTCGT
>NW_025118117.1:0-1031 GCF_004010195.1 Chiloscyllium plagiosum
AGCTGTTCACGAAAATACACACAGGGACTGCTGTTCACTATAATATAAACAGGGACTGCTGTTCTCTATAATATATGTAGGGATTACTGTTCACGATAAAACACAGGCACTGATTTTCTCTATATTACACACAGGGACTGCTGTTCTCTCTAATATACAAAGGGACTGTTGTTCACTATAATACACACAGGGACTGCTGTTCTCTATAATACACACAGGGACTGCTGTTCTCTATAATACGCACAGGGACTGCTGTTCACTATAATATACACAGGGACTGCTGTTCACTGAAATACACCCAGGGACTGCTGTTCTCTACAATACACACAGGGGTTGCTGTTCACTATAATATACACAGGGACTGCTGTTCAATATAATACACACAGGGACTGCTGTTCACTATAATATAATCAGGGACTGCTGTTCTCTATAATATATGCAGGGATTACTGTTCACGATAACACACAGGGACTGCTGTTCACTATATTACTCACAGGGACTGCTGTTCTCTATAATATACACAGAGACTGTTGTTCACTATATTACACACAGTGGCTGCTGTTCTCTATAATATACACAGGGACTGTTGTTCACTATAATACACACAGGGACTGCTGTTCACTATAATACACACAGGGACTGCTGTTCTCTATAATACACACAGGGACTGCTGTTCACTATAATATACACAGGGACTGCTGTTCACTATAATATACACAGGGACTGCTGTTCACTATAATACACACAGGGACTACTGTTCACTATAATATACACAGGGACTGCTGTTCACTATAATTCACACAGGGACAGCTGTTCTCTATAATATACACAGGGACTGTTGTTCACTATAATACACACAGGGACTGCTGTTCTCTATAATATACACAGGGACTGCTGTTCACTATAATATACACAGGGACTGCTGTTCACCATAATACACACATGGAATGCTGTTCACTATAATACACACAGGGACTGCTGTTCTCAATAATACACATAGGGACTGCTGTTCACTATAATTCACACAGGGA
>NW_025118118.1:0-1031 GCF_004010195.1 Chiloscyllium plagiosum
AAAATATTAAAATAAAGAACATTCTAAATGAAGGATTTGATTAAGTGAGCTGTGGTCAGTCATGTAGATCTGAAGGTTACCACAATGTACAGACAGTGCTTTCTATCAGGTCAGTGTCAGGCACACAGACAGAATGAGCAAATAGATTCACATCTGAATTCACATCTCCCATCCTGGCAATCTGAAGCTGTGCTCACCCGTTCCGGTAAAGATCTCTAGAAAAAGGACATCAGAGCCAGAAGACTGGAGGTTGGCTATCGTGTTGCTACTATTTTAGAAAAGGCAGTAAAGAAAAGCCGGGAAACTAAATGCTGTTGAGCCTGACATCGGTGGGCAAGTTGCTGGAGGGAATCGTAAGGGACAGGATGTACATGTATTTGAAAAGGCAAGGACTGATTAGGGACAGTCAACATTGCTTTGTGAGTGGGAAATCATGTCTCACTTGATTGAGATTTTTGAAGAAGTAACATAGAGGATTGATGAGGGCAGAGCGGTGGATGTGATCTATATGGACTTCAGTCAGGAGTTCAACAAGGTTCCCCATGGGAGACTGGTTAGCAAGGTTAGATCTCATGGAATATAGGGAGAACTAGCTAATTAGTACAAAACTGGCTCAAAGGTAGAAGACAGAGGGTGGTGAGAGAGGGTTGGTTTTCAAACTGGAGGCCTGTGAACAGTGGATGCCACAAGGATCGGTGCTGGGTCCAATACTTTGTATTGTTTACATGAATGATTTGGATGTGAGCATGAGAGGTATAGTTTGTAAGTGTCCAGTTGGCAACAAATTTGGAGGTGTAGTCATCAGCGAAAGAGGTTACTTCCGATTACAACAGGATCTGGACCAGATGAGCCAATGGCCTGAGAAGTAGCAAATGGAGATTAATTCAGATAAATGCGAGGTGCTGTATTTTGCAAAAGCAAATCTTTGCTGGACTTATACACTTAATGGTAAGGTCTGACAAAGTGTTGCTGAATATAGTAAAAATTGGAGTGCAGTTTCATAGCTCCTTGAAAGCAGAGTCACAGGTAGG
>NW_025118119.1:0-1031 GCF_004010195.1 Chiloscyllium plagiosum
GACCGTGTGAGTGCAAGGGGGTCAATGTGACGGAGGAAATATGAGCATGAGGGGTCCAGATGATGTTGACGGAATGCGGGGGAGGGGGTCAGGGTGACACTGATGAAGTGAGTCTGAGTAGGTCAGGATGACGATAACAGAGTGAGTGTAAGAGAGTCAGGGTGACGGTGATGGAGTGAGTGTGAGGGAGTCAGGGTCACGGCGACAGAGTGAGTGTAAGGGTTCAGGGTAACGGTGATGAAGTGAGTCTGAGTAGCTCAGGGTGATGGTGATTGTGTGTGTAAGGAGCTCAGGGTTACGATGGTGTTTGTGAGGGTGAGGGACTGACGGTAACGGTGAGGGAGTGAGTGTGAGGGGGTGATAGTTGCCGACCGCGAAAGAGGGGTTAGGCTGGCGTTATAGGGTTCAGTGTGAGGGTGTCAGGGTGACAGTGACCGAGTGAGAGTGAAAGAGTCCGATTGATTTTGAAGGAGTGATTGTGAGTGCATCAGCGTGACTCTGACAAAGTGAATGTGAGGGGATTGGGTAACAAAGTGAGTGTGAGGGACACAGGGTGATGGTGATTGTGAGAGGTCAGGGTGACTGTGATGGAGTGAGTGCAAGGAAATCAGTATGAAGGAGTGACTGCATGTGGGGGTAACGGTGGCAGTGATGAATTGAGTGTGAGGGAGTCAGGGTGACACTGACAGAGTGAGTGTGAGGGGGTCAGTGTAACGGCGATGGAGTGATTATTAGGGATCATAGTGGCATAACGGAGTGAGTGTGAGGAGGTCCGAGTGACGGTGACATACTGAGTCTGAGCGGGTAAGGGTGACAGAGTTAGTGTGTGGTGCTCATGGTGACAGTTTTCAGAGTGAGTGTGAGGAGGCCAGGGTGAGAGTGATGGAGTGAGTGTAAGGGGATCAGGGTGACGGTGATGGAAAGACTGTACGGGAGTCAGGGTGTCAATGATAGAGTAAGTGTAAGGGGGTGAGGGTGACAGTTAGGATGGATGGTGTGGAGGTCAGGGTGATAATGATAGTGTGTGTGTG
>NW_025118120.1:0-1031 GCF_004010195.1 Chiloscyllium plagiosum
TGTGACATTATTGAAGTCTGGCCTGTACTGTGATATTCTTGAACTCTGGCCTGTGCTGTGTCATTCTTGAACTCTGGCCTGTACTGTGACATTATTGAAGTCTGGCCTGTAGTGTGTCATTCTTGAACTCTGGCCTGTGCTGTGACATTATAGAAATCTGGCCTGTGCTGTAACATTATTGAAGTCTGGCCTGTGTTGTGACATTATTACACTCAGGCCTGTGCTGTGACTTTATTGAAGTCTGGCCTGTACTGTGACATTATCGAACTCTGGCCTGAACTGAGACATTATTGAATTCTAGCCTGTACTGTGACATTATTGAACTCTGGCCTGTGCTGTGACATTATTGAATTCTGTCCTGTGCTGTGACATTATTGAACTCTGTCCTGTACTGTGACATTATTGAAGTCTGACCTGTGCTGTGACATTGTTGAAGTCTGGCCTGTACTGTGATTTTGTTGAACTCTGGCTGTGCTTTGACATTATTAAACTCTGGCCTGTACTGTGACATTATTTAAATCTGGCCTGTACTGTGACATTATAGAAATTTGGCCTGTGCTATGACATTATTGAACTCTGGCCTGTACTGTGACATTATTAAACTCTGGCCTGTACTGTGACATTATTGAACTCTGGCCTGTGCTGTGACATTATAGAAATCTGGCCTGTGTTGTGACATTATTGCACTCTGGCCTGTGCTGTGACTTTATTGAAGTCTGGCCTGCACTGTGACATTATTGAACTCTGGCCTGAACTGAGACATTATTGAATTCTGGCCTGTGCTGTGTCATTATTGAACTCTGGCCTTTGCTCTGACAGTATTGAACTCTGGCCTGTGCTGTGACATTATTGAACTCTGGCCTGTACTGTGACTTTATTGAAGTCTGGCCTGTGCTGTGACATTATTGAACTCTGTCCTGTACTGTGACATTATTGAATTCTGACCTGTGCTGTGACATTACTGAACTCTGGCCTGTGCTCTGACAGTATTGAACTCAGGCCTGTGCTGTGACATTATTGAACTCTGGCCT
>NW_025118121.1:0-1031 GCF_004010195.1 Chiloscyllium plagiosum
TTTTCTAAATTTCACTGTGATCACCTCTCATTTGTGAAACTCTAAAGAACACAGGCCGAGTTTCCACATCAGGCAATCTCACCATCTGAGGGATTAATCTGGAGACTGTCCATTGCACATCCTCGGTGGTCAGTATATTCTTTCTCAGATTGGGTCACCAACACTGAACTCAACACAATATGTATAGTTTCATGAGCAAGCTGTGAAACTGCTTCAACATGACCTTCAGACTATGTTCTGATTCTCTTAAATGAAGGCGAATCTGACTTTAACTTTCCACTTCTATGTATGTCTCAAATTACCATTTACATTACTTTATTTATGAATTCACTGCATGAGTTCTGATTACAAAAAGCCTTCTGAAAATCTAAATATGCCATTTCTATGTTGCAATAAACAATTTCAAATCATTCTGAAGTTTGCCAAATATGAACACTGTGTCAGACTCTGTCAGTGCAAACTGATTCTCTCCAATGTTGCTGTTAATTTAGAAATGTCCAATATCAGACCCTATATAGTAAATTCCATCAGTTTCCCTACAGATGTCAAGTTAATTGGTTTTGCAATTCTCCACGTTATCTCTTCTTCTCTTTGCAGATGCTTGAATTCCATCCATTCATCTACAATGCGTGGAACACATTTACTAACTCTCAGCCTCTGCAGAAGGTCCAGGATAAAAAAAAGTCATCGACAGCACAATTACTGCGTCTATTGCTGATTTGTTTCTACTATTTTGATACGAAGGGCAATTGGCTCATCAGACTTAGCAATGCTCAATCCAGCTACAATACTACGATGCTAGCCTTCAACTACTACCTTGGTACTGATATGAATTGACTTTATGTCTTTAGTTCCACAAGTTCCATGTGATCACTTAGTATATTTCAGCGATTTTCCTCCGTGATGACAGATGCAAAGTAACTAGCTGCTTTCTTCGCCATTTCCCTGTTCTCCACAATAACCTCTCCTCTCCCCACTACAAAATTCCACATTTGAACTTGCTTTTATTTTGTTTTCTTTGCAATACAGTT